>NW_026126313.1:0-84963 GCF_943737965.1 Phodopus roborovskii
CTTGACTCAGTGTTTATGTATGGAAGTTGCTCCTGTTTCCAACAGGCATTAGTTGGGGAGCTCATGGATAAGTTAGTTGTTGATCTCA
The DNA here is from genome assembly GCF_943737965.1 of Phodopus roborovskii. Taxonomy (NCBI): domain Eukaryota; kingdom Metazoa; phylum Chordata; class Mammalia; order Rodentia; family Cricetidae; genus Phodopus; species Phodopus roborovskii. Next base: position 89 of record NW_026126313.1, read on the forward strand.
CTCTCCAAAGGGGCATTTATGAAACCTTTCCACAGAAGTGCTAATTGCTAGTTGTGCTTAAGTCTGTAGTTCTCTAGACCTTTCTTTGTGTTCAATTTTATCTTCAAACCAATAGTGGCTCCCTGTTTTATGTTCTCTCTCTCTCTCTTTCTCTCTCTCTTTCTGTCTTCTCTATGAACCGCTTCCCTGGTCCACGTGTTCTTTCTACTTCTCTCTCCATTAGCTGCCCCCCACTTCCCCTGTTGCTCTGGGGGGACTTGTCCCCTTCCCGGTTCTGTGAGGGGACTTTATATGACTCTCTTAGGATACACCTTGTATCCTCGTTCCTCTGGTGGTGTGAATTATAGGCTGGTAGATCCTTTGATCTAGGTCTAAAATCCATTTATGAGTGGTACATACTATATTCCCTCTTTTTGTTGACTGGAGTTACCTCATTCAGGATGGTTTCTTCAAGTGCCATCCAATTTATAACAATTTCAAGATACCATTATTTTTTCTGCAGACTAATGTTCCATTGGTAGATGTGCAATATCTTCATTAACCATTCTTCAATTGAGGGGGCATCTAGATTTACTTCTGGTTTCTTGCTAGAAATAGTGCTGCTATGAACAATTGGATGAGGTGTGAAGATATAGATAGACCATGTGTCTTGCCATACACAAAAATCAAACCCAAATGGATCATAGACCTCAACATCATTCTAGCGTAATGAACCTCTTAGAAAAAGTAGGATGTACCCTTGAACAAATTGATATAGGAAACTGCTTCCTGAACATAAGTCCAGAGGCACAGACACTGTTTCTTCTATTCTTGCACCATTATTCCAGAGACACTAGACACCTGCTTTGTGCTTGATATTAATGGCTGTCCTCCAACCTCAAAGTTCATCATCTAGTGACTACTGTACATCATGTCTTGTTTCCAAAGACTTCTCAACAATGACATTTCAGGAAAGTCTTGCAAGAAGCAGCTTATCAGGTGGAGTTTATAGGGAAAGATTAAGGAAAATCAATGTACAGATGGGGACCTCAAAACCTTTAGCTAAACAACACGTTTTATAACTTAGCTTGTCACATATGGAAAAATCAGATGGTATAGTGCATAAGAAAGGACTGTTCTGGTTAATTTTAAATGTCAAAATTGATATAACTGAGGGTTGCCCGGGACAAACGTTTCACTGAGGAATGTCAACATTTGGTTGGCCAGTGGGCATGTCTATTGGAATTCTTAATTAACCCAGGGCAGTCCTGAGTCATGGGGACCAGTACTGTATAGAGTGGGAGATCAAATTGAGCCGCCAACAAACAAAGTTGTTGATTCTTTCTTTGCCTTTAACTATGGGTGAGATGTGACTGGCTGCTTGAGTTTTGTCTTGATTTCCACAAGGCCATTTGGACTCTAACAAGGTATGCATAAATCCAATAAGCCTTTCTTTTCCTGTGTTGCTTTTTTTCCACAACAACAAAGTAAAGTGGGACATGGATTATGGGAGAGATCAAGAACAGGAGGTATAGAGTCATCTCCATAAGGGTATTCAGGTACAAACTGACACAAGCTAAGTCATCGAGGAGGGAGCCCTCGGTTAAGAAAATACCTCCATAAGACCAGGCTGTAAGAGCAGAGCTTCGCTGGGACATTTTCTGAATTAATGATGATGTGAGAGTGCCCAGCCTAGGGCTGGTGGTTCTGGAGTTCTATAAGAAATAAGGATGAGCAAACCATGAGGAACAAGTCAGTAGGTATGCCTTCTGCTTCTGCATCAGCTCCTGCACCATGTTCCTGACCTGTTTGAATTCCTATCCTGGCCTCCTTCTTCAATAAACAGCAATGATGAAATATAAGCCAATAAACCTTTTCCTTTCTAACTTCCTTTTTTTGTCATAGTGTTTCATAGCAACAATACAAGCCCTAACTTAAGACACTGTACAATTGAAAAGTGTGTCCTAGAGGCAGTGGGGGCACATGGGCACTAGTCTGATTAACCTATAGAATGGTAAGACCATGTATTCATATTTGAGTGAACATGCTCATGCTTTTTAGGAGATGGCTAGAAGTAGTGGTTTGGGGCTGGATACAGACACTCAGCACACCATTTGCTGAAGGGGACACCCAATCCTTGATTACTACCCTCATCTAGGAGGCTCAAAGGTAGATACTTGTGGACCAGAGTTTCACCATTGTATTCTTTTTATTATCATGCCCTGCTCATCACTGCTATTTGAGAAAACAATTGCTCATTAATCTTGAGGCAGAGAGTATATTTTGAACCATGCAATGAGAAGTGGAGCTGGCTGAAACAAGCCATTATCAGAAGATCACCTGCCCCATCACCTCAGCGGGCCATTTGCCTGATCTGATCCCCTTCTCTTCTCTGTCTGCAGTATGCTAAATCCTGGGGCCTGTGGCCTCCTGCACCTTCTCCCATCTCCCTTTTCTCTTCTTCCCTTATCTCTGCCCCAGCTTTTCCGATCCATTTTTGCTTGGCCACTCCATATTTCTGCCAGGCCTCCTGGTAAACTGCACCATTGGCTCCAATGAGAACAGACTTCCCTATCCCTGCCAGGGAGCCCCAGCTCAAGTGTGCTTACACACTGGATTGAGCCTTTGTACTCTAATAGGAACCCAAGGCTTATTAATTAATCCAGGGTGGAAACCAGCCATGGGCCTCAAGTTGGTAAAAATATTTGCACAGGCAAACAGGAGGACCAGAGTTTGATCTCCAGTTCTTACACATAAAGAAAGGCATTGTGTATATGCTTGTCATCTCTGAGCTGGGAGGCAGGAACAAGAGGATCTGGAGCTTACTAGCCAGGCGGCATAGAATAATATGCATTGTCCAGATCACTAGAGACCACATCTCCACAGAGAAGATGAATGGCTCCTGGGGAGTCACCTAAGGTTGACCTCTGACCTCAAATATGTCCACATATCCACATGCAGCATTACCCCTTACACACACCCCACACATACAAACACACACACACACACACACACACACACACACACACACTCTTTATGAAGGTAAGGTGCCTGTAGTGAAGGCGTTTCATTTACAATGGGGTTCTGGAGTGAGCACTTATGCAGTTAATATCAGGTATACAGTCTGAGTTCAGAAACCTCATGTAGAGTAAAGAAAAATAAAAGAAGCTACAGAGTTCAGACCAAAACTGAGAGCCCCAAATCTCCTTTTGCCTGGTAATGAATGCATATAAAACACTCAATAAGAGTGACACAGAAAACTGCTAACATCTTGATGGAGAATGTTTGACAGGCCACCATCCAAGCAAGTGATCTGCACAAAATTATTTTGTATTCACCCCAGTCACCAAACTTAGAATGGATAGAACTCAGAGTAACTGAGGGTAATAGAGCTTCCCAAGGTCACACAGCCTGTGGAAGGCTGACCTGAAATGTGGCGACCACTGCATCTTTTGGAACTGGGTCTCCTTGAGGGGCAGCCCCTTACCCAAGTCATGCCATCTAACTTTCCCCTCCTGCCAAGTCTGGCTTTGGGAGCTGAATAGGGAAAGAACTTGGCACTGGTACAAGCAACATCAGAAATAGAGCAGCAGCCCAGCATGGGGCACCCAGGAGTGCATTTAGGGGAATTCTAAGTATACTGCCCTGAGGGCAAGAAAGACAATCAGCCACAGCAGGGCACATTCCTGTGCTCTTCAAAGTGCTTGCTTGTCTCAGCCTTTCATCTGTCAGCAGCAGCTCCCCACACTCTTTTGTTCTCAGTTACACAACTGAGGCTCCCAGAGTGGAACAAGTCAGGTCTAGTTGCTGAGTGGAACAAGTCAATCTAGTTGCTGAACTGTGATTTTTCTTAGCTTTGTTTATGCACTTAAGTCACCTGTTGTCTCATCTTTCCAGAGAAATGGACTTTTCAGGGCAGTTTCTCCCAGGGCCACTGAACTATTTCTGGTTTTATGTCCTATGCCCACATTACTGCAAGCTCCCTTTGCTCCCTGAGCTATACTCTGATTCCTCTCATGAGCTTATGAGTGGGTTGTCAGTCTGTTTGGGGATGGAACTGGACCAATGGACAGCATCTCCCCACCTAAGACAAGCACAAAAATCCAGACAAGAAGGAGACAGTGGCCTAACCCCAATGTGGCTGGCAGGGAAAAAATTGAGATTCAGGATTTACCTCCCCTTTGTGGGTCAACCAATTGCCAGGATCCCCAAATCCTTCCCTCATTGGACTGAATGGGGTTTTGATGACTCCTCTCAATTTTCTTGTTCTTGTACAATTACTTTTATCTCCTTCTGGCTCCTGCTGGGCAGTCATGGTCCAGGCTCCTCAATGTCTATGGAGGCTGTGTCCAAAGTCTTTAGGCACCACCAGGCACTTCCTACACTGGTAGCCTGACTTCCCTTTGCTCTTTTCCTTTCTTTGCTTAGTGGTTCCTGAAGACCCTCAGAACAGGGACCTTCATGCTCCCACTCAGGAAAGGCACCGCCCCAAATCACTCACCAAGTGGATGCTTGATGTAAAAGCATGAGGTCTTTTATGTTCCAAGTGCACTGAGGTACCATGCGGGAGCCAAAGACTAAGTACCACCAGAGCCAGTGCTGTGAAGACCAATCAGTTTAAACCATCCAAACCCTTGCTTTATAAGACAATCAGGTTCCTATAGCCCCAGAGGTTTGCATTTGTGCAGGTTCCTGGTGGGCGACAAAGCTCAAACTACTCACAGATCACAGATCCTGTGAGTACTGGTGATCTTTCGCCTATTTGCAGCCAGGGGACCGTGTTTGGAATTTAAGGTGTTTAGGGCTTTTTAACTTCTAGTTTTTGTGGTCACGGGAGAGCTAGGCTGTATTTCTTCATCATTTAATTCCCATGGGCAATTTTGGAAAAACCAGATACTTAGTTTACATTGTTTCTTATTCAGCAGGCTTTCACACATTTTATGTGTCTTAGTGTCAAATGTTATTTCTGTACAATGGCTATCAATACTGACAACCATTCATTTCTTATTCATCCCCCTACTAAACAGCCCGATGCTTATATTGCATTTTTGCCCCTAGTCTCTCCTATTAACTAACTCTCCCTTACTTGTGGATTATCCACATCCAAGGACTAGTTAAACTTAACCCTGATAGCTTAGGAGATCAGGCGCACTCTGCACAGTGTGGCCAGAAACTGCTTTATGGTATGTGATCAGATCAGATCAGATGGTTAACCCTGTCCCCTATAGGCCTTTATGAATTGTAGTATATTTCACAATACAAAGACAAAGACAATTAACCCCATATATTAAAAGTGTTTATATTGAGGTGTGTGTGTGTGTGTGTGTGTGTGTGTGTGTGTGTGTGTGTGGCTGGTGTGGCTGGCTGAGTATGCAGTTCAGGTAGTAGAACTGCCTGGTTTCCCATCTTCAGCACCACATAAACTGAATATAGGGATGCAGGCCTGCATTCCCAGCACTTGGAAAATAGAAACAGGAAGGAGATCAATGACATTCTTGGATACTTAATCAGAGACTGTCACAAGATAGGCTGAGAAAGGAAGGAAGAAAGAAAAGGAAAGAAAGCGAGGAAGAGGAAGAAACAAGTGTACATAGATGGGTAAAATTTTACTGTCTATAACCCAGATTCTCTCCGTGGCCTTGTGAACTGTTACCTGTAGGTGGTAAACCCAAATCCACAGAATCTCAGCAATGTAGTCTTGTGCATCTGAGTAGGACTTAAACGCCTGGCTGGCACTCCCCTTCTCCTAGCTCCCAATGTAACTCATCCCTTGTCTCTGGCATACTTGTCTGCTGTCCTTACCAGGTTTTCTCTGTGCTTCTGGTTTTCCCATAATCCTTCCCCCTGGACTACCCTCTTTACCTTGTTTGGGGAAAAGGGGACAGTAAGATTCTGGAGGTATAAAGACTCATTTGAAGTGACTGTTGTTACTATGACATATTATTTTGTTTATTCGAAGGAAATGCCGGTGGCCTCAGCAGAGTGGAGGTGTATTCAGGACCTCAGTCTATATCACAGTCTGCCAGATGGATAAGGAGATGGATTCTGCACATTTACACCTTTGGGACTTGTAGTAATGGGATCCACGTTGTATGCTCCCATTTCTTTATTTACAAATGCAAATAGGAGGGTAGCTGTGTTTGGTAGTCAGTGCTGGATTTGCTTTAGTGGAAATGGAAGGCACTCTGGTTAGGCTGACTTACTCATGAATGGAAGAACTAGTAAATTCAGACACATTACCACTCCCACATGTTCTCTGTTCCTACACCATACTAACAGATGCTCCACCGAAGGGTCAGTCACATACTTGCTAAGCCGAGGCCGGTGGCATATCTGTCCACACAGCAGTGGATGGTGGCAACAAGGGTGGACCCATAGTCTTGCCTTGAAGGAGCATGCCACCCTGACATGTTGTGATCCACACATGATTGCTGTTGAAGGATGACAGATTGTGGGTAAAGTGATTGGGTCTTGGACAGATGAGCTCAGTTGATGGTTATGATGGGAATGAAACCAAATCCACTCACAACAAACTTGAACTCTATTGAGTTTTCTCACCTAGCACTTCCTACTTCTCACAGTTCTAGAGTCGTACACAGTGTTGAGCATCTTTGATTGAAGAGGAAATAAGGAGAGGAGAAAAGAGACAGATGGGAAGAAAGGAAGGAAACAGGGGACAATGTTCTGCAGTATCTAGAGCTGTTTTGGTTATAACAGCCATGAGAATAAGGACAGGGATGCTGCTGAACCTCCCATGATTCACAGTGCAGCCTCCACTATCCAGCTTAAAATTTCAGTGGTGTAGGCCTGAGGGACTCTATCCCAGAGCCAATAACCCACATTCCACTCCTAAGCCAGAATCCCTGTCCTACCCTAAGAACAGAATATATGAGTTCAGCTTATGACAGTGTGGCTTCACTCTGAAGAAAGTATACATTTCTTCACTCCTGCAAACCCCACATGCAGCCTAATGACAGAGATAGGACAGGGATCTTCTGCAAGATTTTTACAGGGAGAGCCACTAAGTTGGAAGTTTCTGTTAGTTTCCTTCCAAGTTCCCATAGCTAGGAAGTTTCTGAGGTGGAATTGAAAACCAGGTACACATTTGGCATTTTTTTGGTAGAACCACTTGTTTCCCATTCTGCACCCAGGAAATGAGCCCAGCAGAAATCTGGGGGGGTCTGAGAAATCCCTGCAGACCATAGGGGGAGGAAACATCCTGCTATGGTACCCTATTCTCCAAAAACAAACTACAAATGAAACAGTGGGAGTGATGGAGCCATCCCATCAGGTGACTGTCAAGACTGAGTTTACAACAGTGCCCAGTATATAGTATTTAAAATCATTGCAAAGTTTAATCCTGCCAAGCATGATGTTGCACATTCTTAATCCCAACTGCTCGAGAAGCTGAGACAGGATGATGGAGAGTTCAAGGTCATTCTGTGCTACATAGTGATTTAGAGGCCAGCCTAATTAACTTAGCAAGACCTGTCTCAAATAAAATTTAAAGGAGTAAAAGTACTTGCATAGCAAAACAACATTAACAACAACAACAATAATAGTCTTTAATGCAAAAAGGATTCATATTAGACTATTGAGAGAACATTTTTATAATCCCTTTTAGAGTCACCAGAATTGGTAAGGACATTTTTTTCAGCAGCCACTTGTGCTGTTCTACCTTTAGTGTCTTGAGGTGTCATTATTTTTTTCAACTTCATAAAGCACACTACCTTCTATTTATTTTGTCACTATTGCCACTGTCATTTTTAATGGAAGAGCCCACCACTAGTATTTTTACCAAGTACAGTAGGGCCTTCTGGGTCCTTAGGATCTACGAAGGAAGGAGGTGCAGAAAGTGACTTGATCCATCACTGTTGCCCCTGTGCCCTCGTTTTTGTTGTTGTTATTTTGGGATTTTTTGTTGTTGTTGTTGCTTTGGGTTTCTTTCTTTCTTTCTCTCTCTTTCTTATCCTGTTTGTACTTCACTCACTCAGGGTTGGAAGACATGGGGGATGGGAGCTGATGAGGCTATGAAGAGATTCTTCAAAGTCAAAAGAGTTCTGGTGTAGCTCTCTGTGGATTGCACTCACAGACCGACTGCTGGGTGCAACCCCAGAGTCAAACTCCAGGAGTGGGCTGGGCATTTGTACATGCCACCAGTCATAACCCTGTTCACAGCAGCCACTGAGACTTCTGGGGTGAAAAATAGCTGTTGTGTGACAAACCTTTTCCAGGGAAGATGTAACACACACATCTCATCTTAAATAAAGAACCTATGACAGACCAAAGTATGGAAACTACGACCAAATTGGTGAACCATGATTTTTATTGTGGTTACTTAGAAATGTATGGGTGAAGGGTAACTTTCGTGTAAGGACACAAAGTCCGCCCCACCATGGGTGACAGCTCAGAAGAGCTGGGACCCTGTCTCACACTGCACAGCTTGCAGGCAGCTTAACAAGCAGGAGAGTGTCCTTTCCTGGGCCTCAGTTCCCTAAACCTCTTCCAGTTAGCTTGGCTGTTTTCTGCTTCTACCAGGCAGCTGGGCTGGACTCAGTGTCCTCTTTGCTGCTCTGTCCATCTCATGTCAGAGGTATACTCAGCTGTTAATGCTTACTTTTGTAGGGCAGGCCCTAGTGAAGCTAGTAAGTTTCAGGGACTTCCTGAAGCTATTTTGAGTTGCTTACCTTCCTGTTTAACGAGTGTTCCTACAGGATTGAATCTCTGAGGAACTGTTACATAACAACTTATAATACATTCTGTGGCTCAGATCTCTCCAAAAGCTGTCATTATTATTCCAAATTCTTAGAGCCCTTCTAGTGGCCTAGGGAACTTCCCAAATAGAACTTTCTGGACCATGTACTCTGAAATGTGGTGCTGTGTGTTGGCTCCATGTTCCTTTCTTACTCTGAGTAGTCCCACTAGCCTTCTTGCTATCCCTCAACATCAGAAACAGAAATAACAAAGAGCTCCTTGGGAGAAATCAGAGACACTGGAACCCTTGGGCAATGCTGATGGGAATGAAGAACAATGCAGGAAAACATAGTAGCTGTAAGAATTCAGGCATTATGTTGGTCATCCTCAACCACCTGGCAGAATTCAGTCAGACAGTACCTGGTTAGCCCAGGGTTCCATTACTGTGTAGTCTGCATGCAGGTGCAAAGGATCCCTTTAAAAGACAGGAACCCCCCACACTTAATGGTCTTTTCCAACTCTTTCCCACCATTCCCCTGAGAAAGACAGGACTTTTCCTATCTTCCTCTGCTCTTCACTCCTCTCTCTTGTCTTTTTTACCTCTGTTCTCTTTCCTTTCCCCTCCCCTTTCCAATAAAACTTCTCACTTAAGCTGTGTCTGCCTGGCATGTTTGTCCCTGCTTCAATCACCCTTGCCTGCAATGGAATCCACCATGGTCCCCCACACACAAGGTCCCCTCAAGTTTATCTTAACAGTAGCATCTCTGGAAACAGAATACAGCATAGGAAATGGCCCATTCAGTATAATGCTTACTGAGCAACCATGAACACCTGACTTGACCCAAAACCCACACTTAAAAGATGGGTATGTTGGCATGTGCTTTTAAATCCCAATGGCAAAAGTAGACAGGAAATCCCTGGGGCTTACTGAATATCCAGTGTAGACAAATTGTCAAAACCCAGACCAGTAAAAGACTAACTTTCAAAAACCAGAGAGCTCCTAAGGAACAAGATCAAGGTTGTGCTCCGATCTTAACATGCATGTGCACACTTGTACACATGCACATATCCTCATACTATGAATATACACACACATACCAAAAAATTAAACACAAGAGTTTCTACTTAATGGAGCAATTTCTTTTCTGGGTACATACACAAAAGAGTTGGAAGAAAAAAGTTGGAACAGATATAGGCCCATGGTTACATCAGTATACTTCATAATAGGGTAGGGCTGGAACCAATTTAAATATTCATCATTAGATATTTGAATGAATGAAAAAATTGTGGTGTATCCATTGCATAGAATTTCACCGAGCTCTTAAAAAAAAAGTTGGAAATTCTAATATATGCTACAACATAAAATAACCCTGCAAATCTTAGAGTGAAAAATCCAGACACAAAAGAACAAACACATATGACTTCAGTTATGAAGTAGAATAATGTGGCTGAGGGCTGAAGTGGGTGTCTTATCAGTGTTCTATTACTGTGAAGAGACACCATGACCAAGGCAACTCTTATTTTTATAAAGCATTTAATTGGGACTTGCTTATAGTTTCAGAGGGTTAGTTCATTTACATCATGGCAGAAGCAGGACCACAAAGGCAGACATACTTTTGAGAAGTAGTTGAGAAACCTATATCAGGGTCTGCAGTCAGCAGACACAGGAAGCCACTGGGCCTGCCTTGGGCTTTTGGGAACCTGAAGCCCATCCCAACTAGGCCTCATCTACTCCAACAATTCCACACCTCCTAATCCTTTCAAATAGTGCTGTTCTCTGGTGACTAACCATTCAAATATATGAGCCCTGGGGGCCATTCTTATTCAAACCTCCACAAGGGGAAGAAAGATTAGATTATGACTAATGGGTACAAAATCTTTGTTAGAATTACAAAATGTTGTGAGAGAGAAGGGCTTGGGAAGTTGCTGAATCAGCAAAGTGATTGCTCCCTTTCTATCCCAGACCCATATAAGAAGCCAGGCCTGGTGCTGTGAGCTTCTCATTTTAGCTACTATGGTATATGAGTCAGGACAGGTAGATCCCTGGAAACTTGCTAGCTGGCTAGCCTAGCTATTGACAAAATCTAAGGCCAGTGATAAACTCTGTCTCAAACAAGAAGTGGAAGATACTTCACTAAGAACACTTGAATTTGTCCTCTGGCCTCCACATCTATTTCCATCCATGAGCTGGCCTCTAGACACCTGTGCACCCATATCTCCCCACTCACACACACAAACATCTAAAGAGAGGCATAATGGTGATGGTATACCAACATGAATACCTAATGCCACTAAACTGTACACTTAAAATGGTAATTTTATGTTCCATTTATTTGACAATGAAAAATAATTACGGAATACAGTGTACTTTATTCCTCCTGTTCTCTTTTCCTGGGACGTTCCTCCCTAAATGTTGCTATTGCACACTGTCAGTATGTCAGGTTCTCTGCTCAATGTCAGTGCTTACAAATGCTTGATCCTCCCTACTGAACATTCTTCATCATTTCCTTCTCAGTACTTAGGTCCCCTGAGTGCTCACTCTGATAACTTTCCAGCGGGCCCATTAGTCAGCCACAGCTGGAAGAGGAACAGAAAGGAGCCCCCCCCACAAGCTTGGCTACATTTCCAGAGGACCCAATGGTAGGAAGTGGTGGAGTCTCTCTTGGGGTTGCAGGGCTGCCCTCTGATGGAAGATATCATTCTGTATACATGTTTCTCATACTGGCTAATGAATAAAGCACTGTTGGCCAATAGAAAAGGAAGATAGGAGGGACTAGGAGACAAGGAGGAAATAGGAAGTAGGAAGGAGGAGTCAAGATGTAGAATCTGGAGAGAATAGAACCGCTAGCCGCCTCTCGCTGGTAAGACCACGTGAAAATACATAGAAATGGGTTAATAAGTAAGACAGAGCTAGCCGATAAGAAACTAGTAACTGGCCAACAGCATAATATCAAATACAGAGTCTCGGTGTGTTAATTGGGGCTGGAGCAGCAGAAGGACAAGATTGGCAGCGGGCGAAAAAACCATAGTCCTTACAGCCCTCTAATTGTGCAAATGAGATGCAGTGGGTGCTTGATGAGGCACAGAGTGACAGTGGTTCCAGAAAAACGCAGTGTCCACCCTGCAGCTAGCAAAAGTAACTGATGAAAGGAAGCCTAATTTCTTTTTTCCTTTTTACAAAATTGACAGTGTTGGGCCTTGGAAATGAAAAACACTGTGTTTTGGCCTCACATCCCTATGGATGAGATGCCCCTGCCATTTCCATATAACTCTCCCTTTCTACATACATCTCTTTCCATTTCCCCCAAATTCCTCACACAGTGCCCCTACCCTAATCCTGACCCAAGGATGCATTGTGGCTACAGCTCTCACTGCCCCTCACCCTAGCAGCTCCACCTGTCTGGTCTCCAGCCTACAGGTTTCTCATTCACCTGTGAGCTTCTGAGTGTTACATTCCTATCTCAGGATGTCCCTCAAAGGGGTGCACCAGGGGAGACAAGTGGAGCCCTGCTTGGCACTGAGAGATGAAGGTCAAAGAGACATTAAGTAACATTCATACCTCAATCTAAGATGTGATCTTGAAATAGCTAAAAGGTGCATTATCTCTTGCAGGTAACAAAGGGTAGTTGCAGGTGGCAAGATTTATTCTGGGTCTCTCAACACTATAAAAGCACCAGAGATGAGAAAAGATAAGGCCTTGGCTTTGTTCATCTTGCAGGCATATCCAGCCCACAGCCCATGGATTGCTCTGAACACAGCCCAATATATTTGTAGATGACAACATCAAGTCACAATGTTAGAAGGTTAGACACTCATGTCCCCTCCTCTTTTTTGTTTTCTCCTTTACTTCTTTTACTCTTCCCCTGGTACTCCCCCCTGTCCCACCTCTTCTCCTGATTTCTTCTTCTTCCCCCTGTCTCCTGTGCTAAACACCCTTCCTGCCCTAAGCACATTGTCAAAAGTCCCCCTCTCTTGTACTTTCCACCTGACACAGAGAGAGGACACTAGGTATTTCACTTTGAGTCTCAGGTTTTGTTTCTTATGAATACAGCTAGATTGGGAACCCTGAACAGGCAGCGTGACTATCAGGACAAGGTTATGTCATTCATAGATTTAGTAGCTCTCAGCTATCAGACTCCACCTGGCCCACTAAAAAATGTGCATCTAAATTTATCATTGTGAAATTCCTTTAAAAAAATAGGGATTCTGCACTCTCAAACTTGACATTTTACATTGCCAAGAGAAGTAGTGTTATGGCGAAATGGAGGGAAAGAAGGAAGAGTTTCCATCTTCACTGGTAAAGTTGCTGGTGGGGGGGTGGCAAGTCTCATGTCATTGCACCATCTCCTGCAGAATAAAATTCCGTATTTTTACTGAGTTCTGCAATCTCTGACCACAAATCATCTGTGATTCTTCACTGGCCCAATTCTGACACTTGCAGCTTCCGTGCTGGTTTCCACATATAATCTAGCCCCAGAGCCTATCTGAGAAGCCATATCCCACCCATATGGTTTGTTCTTCCCCTTATTCTTCTCATTGGACAAATGCCATTGATGCCCCCACTTTGACATGACACTTACTGTTCCCACCCCACAGCCCTGTCTTCCTGTCACAGTTTAATTTTCCTATCCATCCATTTTACGGTCTCTTTCTCTCTCTACAGTATAAGCCCCACTAGGAAAAGAGTTATGAACTGTCACCAGTTTCTGTCCTTGGCAGATGTCTTAGTCACTGTTCTTTTGCTGTGAGAGATACTATGACCAAAGTAACTTTTATAAGATAAAGCATTCATTGGTGTTGGGAGCAGGCCTTGAGTCATATCCTCTTGCAGAATTACTTATACCTTAAAACTCTAATTGAGCCTTATCTTGGTAAAACAGAAAACTGATGAAAAAGCAGTCTGTTCCATTCAACCCAGGAACAGAGATGAACAAGACACCAGGAACAGAGATAAGCAAACATTTAGGGTCTGATATTTTTGGCCTGGGGAAAATACCAGAGCCCCAGAGTCAGCACAGCTACCCCTCCCCATTTCCTCCCTGCTTTGCTATAAAAACCCCTCTTTGTGCCTAATAAAGTTAGACCTTGACAAGCATTGCTTGGTCTCCTTCCTTCTTTCTCTCCCATTATTTTCAGGTTGTAGCCCACCTCGATTCATAAATAACTAGGCCCCACTGGTCAGGGCAGGTGGCGCCCAAAGTGGATGCTCGAGGGAGGGTTTTTACAGAACGGAGTCCCCCAACCCTGAAGAAAGTCAGTAGTCTGCACCGAGAAGAGTGCTGGACCTGCAGACCTGAGAGCTGCAGCAAGACAAGAAATTGGAATCTGTCCTCACTGCTCATGAGTATGCCCAATTCCTGGTGAGTTCCCCACCCCCCTGCATTCCTTCCATAATAATGGGTTAATCCTTGTCCAAGGAAGTTAAGTTCATTAGGAACTTCAAGTCTTCCTTTACAGAAAGAAGGAATTAGAGCTTCATATAAAGAGTTAGTAAGTTTCTTTCCTTTCCTTTCTAAAAATTGTTCTCAGGTTATTCACCCCCTGACATGGGAAAAGGTGGCTGAGGATCTTAATAGACTACTTAAAGTACAGGATTTAGAGGCCCTAAGCCTTAGGAACTCCTGCTGTGGCTAACTCCCAGCCAAGTGTATAGAAAAATTAATGCAGACTCTCAGAAACAGGTGAATTAATTGAAAATTGTTCAGAAAATTATGATGCTCATAATTTAAGGGTTATATAACAGCTACATTACAAGAAATTTCAATAAGGATGTTTTAATTCAACAATCTAATCTTGGTCTAAAAAAAGAAAAGAGCTAAAATATGTATGTATGCTCAGTATGTATGGCAGGTGTTAATGTGATTAGCAATTAAAAGGCAAGCCAGCAGTTGCCAGACCCCAGGACCTGACTGAGAGCTAGCTCAGGAAATTGAGAAGCATGGCCTCAGTGGGGCAACCAGCTGCAGTTCCTGTTTGCCTGCATCTCCTATGCCTTGGGCTTGGCAAAGTGTGGTGTTTCCCCTACCTGTGCCAAATAGAACAGCAGAGTTGGGTGCCCACAAGCAGGATGCGGGAGGGTCCTGGATGCCAGTGGCAGTGATCTTTGATGTAGGCCGGATATATCACTTGTTCCTAGATATCCCAGGGTGCCCTCTGTTAAAAAGAGACATCCTGTCAAATGTAGGAGCCTGGATTTATTTTGACTCTGAACAGCTATCAGTAACCGATAAACAGGGAAGGAGCTTGATCCTGTAGCCAGTGGATGGTCTGTGTTAGGAACTAGCAGGCAGCTGACCCCTGCCCTAAGGATGGGTGGGACTCTCTTGGCCTTGTCAGCTTTACCTGGCAGCTAGAGGACTCATTTACACTGAAAGACCTAAAAAGTAATGTTAATGATGGACTAACCTAGAAACCAATATCTGTTCCTTGGAATTTGCTAGCTTCCTCTCACAAGTCCCTGAGATAAGAACTATTCACACTGCCGCTCCTTTCCTGTGAGTCAACAGGTGGTAAATAGGGTCAAGAGATAGCTGTAACTCGGGTTTTCCCAGACAAGATTAATTAGCACACCTGAAGCCCTAAGGTCTGCTGACCCTAATAGCGAGAACATCCAGCCTCCAAGGGTCCATGTACTCAATGGACAGAGAGTCCCACCCCCTCCCTAAGCTTGTGGGTTTGCCTTTAAAAACACCTGGGCCCAGGGGAGGTGGCTTCTCCCTAGCCTGCATGCAGGAGGAGCCTGTTTGTGCAAACGTTTCCTGTTCATTAAAGCCTCTTGTGTTTTGCTGCAACTGGACTGGACACTGAGTTCTTGGGGTATGGACTCCTCATTCTGGAAGACTCCTTATTCTGAGGGTCTTACAACACATGCTCAAGCCTCTTTTAAAGCAAGCTCGCCAAGTGCTTCTCTCTCTTTGCTCTCTCTTTGCTCTCTCTCTGCCTCTCTCTGCTCTCTCTCTGGTCTCTCTGCTCTCTCTCCTGCTTTCGGTTGGCCACCAGATACACCCTCTTTCTCTCCCCTTGATCAATAAACTACATGTGGGCACTGAGTCTTGTGTTTGTATTTCTTAGGCAATAGTTGCAGCAAAAGAACAACATTGGTTCCGAACCCAAGGCAGGCTCTCCTTGTGGGTCACTAGTGGCCTTCTTCTGGCAGGCGGCCAGCCAAAGACACTCGGGATCCTGTTTCGGATACCAGTGCTCTGCCTCCATCCGCCCCTCCACTCCCACACCTCCCACCCCCACCCCCACCCCCGTTTGCTGGAAATACTACCCTGCACTGACTTCAATTAGGTAAGGTACTCTTTTTAAATTTTAACCCATTTCCTTAAGGTCGGGTACATTCCTCACGGGTGGAAGACATACCAACCTGGGCGGTATATCTGCTCTGCTCTAGGAATGCTGAGTCCTTCCAGCCACTGTTGGCCCTGGCAACATACTTGGGCTGAGGAGCTTCCAATAAAGCTCTGCCTTTCTCATTTACGGTGTTGCCACATTCTTGAGCTGACGAGTTCCAAGACTGTATGATCACTTTCTGCTCTACCCATGGGGAATAAACCGACCAAGGAAATACCCCTCACCACTCCACTGGGATACCTGATAGATGCCACTTGTTAAGGCACCCAGTCTTATTTACCTTTGTACTGAAAAGGTAGGCTAGATATCCCCTAGAATATAATTCAAATTGGCCAGGTAAAGGCTCTCTAGATCCTGATATTTTACTGGATCTTTCAAATTACTGCCAGCAAACAGGTAGATGGAGGGAGTTTTTTCTGTCCCTCTGCTAAATAATCTCTTACCCTAAACTTATATCTGTTCTCTTCCCGCCACTTTAAAACTCTCCTGTCGCCGCAGCTGCAGCCTGTCTCAGAGCATTAGCCTGGGCTGAGGAAGCATCTACTCAAGACAAAATTTTATCACAAAACTTTATGATTTCTGCTAGTTGTTGGGGATGTGTTTATGGCAGCCACCAGCTGGACCACATGGCCTAGCCTCAACCCCCATGGTTCTTCCCTCTGCTACACCAGCCACCTAGGCAGAGGTAGTCTACCCAGCTTCTGCCACCAACAGAACCTGTAATTCATTTACCTTTTGCTTTTATTCTTTTATTTGCTTTATTCTTTATTATTTGTCTCTAATTTCTTTTTCACTATGTCATATATAGCTTCACATTCTAGTCTTCTCAGTTTTACCCAGTCCTGTTTAATGTGTCTGTACATTTAATTTAAATTTATGTAAATGTAAGCTAACTTCATACAACTTAAATTCAACTGCACTGTCTCAAATACTTCTAAATTGTTATGCGCCTTTTTAATGGTGGTAAACATTTAAGGTTATACATGTCTATTTCAAGCTAACAAAATATCTATGCCACCCAGTCTTTCCTGTAAGCTGTTTATAAAGGTTAAGCCTCTATTATCAAAGGGAGTTTTTCTCCATCTCTTTGTCCTCTACAGGGATAAGTCTAACCTACTAAGTTAAAATCATTTACAGTCAGGCTTCAGGGCTCTGAGTAAAACATCCCTCCACAGCCTCTCAGCTTGGATCCAGTTGCCCAAACAGATTAATTAATTACAGGGATAAAGCCTTACCTAGCCACCTGTGTGCTGAAGGCAAGTAACTAAAGACATATTTTTGTATACTAAGTTATGCTAGATAGTCAGACAGCCCTCAAATGCTCAGAGATCTAGAGAATATGGCATTTAAAATGTTTCCTTAAAAAGCTATTATGACAGAGAGACAGTCCAGCTGCTTGCACCACACATTTCCTCCAAGAAGGCTGATGGACACTGAAAGAAGCTCCACCCACAAAAGTGGCAAAGCTAGCCACTGAGCAATCCTGCCTTTCATCTCAACTGCTGCAAAGGGCTCTAAGGACCGTGGACAAGAGGGCAGTGGAATAGACTTTCTCCACGTTGCTTGGGCCAACGGTAGGTAAGTCTTCCAAAAGCTCCTAATCCACAGGTCTCATGCCATCAGCAGAAGGCAGATGTCCTTAAAGCCTCTGACTTCAACAACTGTGGAGGACCTGGGGTGGCTGTCCATGCTGCCAGCTAGTAAGTCTGTGTTACTCTCTAATCATTAAAGTAAAATTGTATCCTTCTCAAGAACTCTGATGCTTTTGAGGATTGGTAGCTTTGTCAGCTTAAAGCAGCAACAAAGGCTTCAATTGTTTCAAAACAGATTTCAAAATTGGGTATTTTAAGGTTGCTACTGTTTATAGTCTTAACATTAATCAATAAAGTTTTAACAGTGTTAAACACCATACTATGCCACTATATGATCACATCTGTAACTATGACCTTACAATTAAGGTGCTTTTCATTGTGCTAAAAATCTGCCAGCTGCATGTTTTAATTCTTTCAGCCAAGTCATTTCTAACATGAGTATGCTGCTAATATGTCTTAATATTTATGTTTTCACAAACTCAAAGGATTCTTTTAAGTTCCAGGGAGAAGAATTAGATCCATTTATAGGTTAGATTCACTCCAATAAATCACCTTTTTCCTGGCCTAGGGACTTCCTGGTCACCCTTGGGGAGACCCTCCCCCACCTCACACTTCTCCCATTAAATACTAAGACCTAAGAGAAAATCCTAACCTTGTCCTCTCTTCTGCTAACCTCTTGCCAGGTCTCAAAGAGATGCCAGAGCCCCATACTGTCAGAACTGTGATGAAACAACCAGCTACCAGGAGTTGGCCGCACCCCAGCCTTCTCGGATATCCCAAAGACTATCTACACCCCCATTTCAGCAGGAAGCAGTCTCCAGAACTCAATGTCCTTAACCCTAACCCGCCACACCCAACCCCCACCTTTTTTAATAACAATAATATGTGGAAATGTTACGAACTAGCAGCCAGCTGACCCCGGACCCAAGGATGGGCAGGATGCTCATGGCCTTGCCATCTCTACATCAGCTTTACCTGGCAACAAGAAGGACTCAGTTAGGCATGCACAAGCCTCTTTTAAAGCAAGCACACCAAGTGCCTATCATTCTTTGTTCTGTCTCTGCCTCTGCTCTCTCTACTCTCTCTCTGCTCTCTCTCTGCCTCTCTCTGCCTCTCTATGCACACTCTGCACTCTCTCTGCTCTCTCTCTCTGCCTCTGTCTGCTCTATATGCTCTGTCTCTGGTCTCTCTGCTCTCTATCTCTCCTTCTTTCAGTTGGCCTCCAGCTACCCCTCTTTCTCTCCCATCACTCAATAAACACCACATGGGCGCTAAGTCTCCTGTGTGTGTTTCTTAGGCATTAGCTGCAGCAAAAGAACAACAGTCTGGCTGACAAGTTAACTTTGGGGCAGAAAGTAACTACAACAGCCCCCCATGCACTAAAGCAGGAGAGCATTATGCAGCAGCCCACAGACCGATGGATGTCCAATGCACACATGAATCACTGATGCACTACCTGCCAATCTTCTGCCTGAGAAGACTGATGAATTAGTAATTTGTGACTGTCATCAACTGCTGATTAAAGAGACTGGAGTTTGCAAAGATTTTACAGACTTCACTCTGGCAGGGGAAGCACTAAAAGGACTGGGAAAGTGATGTGAATAAAACCTGCACTGTTTGAACCAGCAGCCTGCCAGAAGGAACCTCAGCATGAGAAGCTGGGCTCATGGCCTTAACACAGGTCTTGCAACTGGCCAAAGAAAAGAAAAAATATGGAAACTTGTACACGGGCAGCAGTTATGCTTTTATAACTGTCCATGTGCACGGGGCTATCTGTAAACAAAGGGAACTGGCTAAGCTTTACTGTGAGCAAGTGAGAAAGCCAGAGATGAGCAGACAACTGCATTCCTCCACATTTTCTTCCCACTGTCCTGCTTGAGTCGCTGCTGTAATTCTCATTAGGAACAGTGACCTGGAGCATAAGTTAAGTAAGCCCCTTTCTGGCCTGCATTGTGTGTGGTCAGTGTTTTAGCACAGCAACAGATGCTCACCAGAATGGTAAGATATGATTTTCTTCTTTTCAACTGTGGTGAAGTAAATGTATGTTTTATTGGTTATTTTCATCTCATTTCTTCTTTTTCCAAGATAGTCTCTTAGCAATACCTTTGTGGCCTTGAACTTGTGACTCCTGTCTCAAGCTTCTGAGTACCAAGCAAGGCATGTACCATCCCACTGGTTTGTACTTTTCACTAATTAAATATGAGATGGTTACATTTAAGTTTCTTTATGTATACTTATTTGTTTTGAGGTAGGGTCTTGCTTTGTAGCCAAGTCCAGGTTGGAGGTAGTAGCAGTCAAGTGTCCATATTTCCAAGTTCTGCAGGTATAAACTTGCATTACACATAGCTACTTAAATGCATGGGGCTTTTTGTAAAAGTAAAATTGATATATGTTTAGGCTTAAATTTTGTGACGTTCAAAACAAGCTGTTGGGTATGTAAGACAGAGGAATATGTTGTCAGTTTAGCAATGCAAATAGAGGAGGGATATATATGACAAATGTGGAAGGCAGTTACCCAATTCACCCTGCTTAATTTTTTTTTTTTTTTTGTTTTACAGAGCATAATAATATTTTAACTTTAGAGAAATGGGAGACATTGGTGTTTGTTTGAAAGAGGGCGTAAGGAAACATTGAATAAATTGATTAATTTGGAAACTACTTCCCTCAAAGCAATGGAAACCTCAATTCAATCCTCACAATTCTTGAAAATTAAGCCAGAATGCTGGGTTGTGGTTTATGACTCAAACACCAGTACTTTGGAAGCAGAGGGAGATAGATCTACAAAGGTCAGCCTGTTGTACAGAGTAAGTTTCAAGACAGCCAGGGCATCATATAGGAACCTTGTCTCGAGTGAAAAAACATAATGGTTGCATATACTTCTAACTTCAACATTGAGAGGCAGAGATAGGTGGAATGAGAAACTTCACCTCCAAGATACATAAAAATAAGACAGCAGCTGAAGATAGGTTGAGCAGTTGCAAGCATTTTCTGCTCTTGCATAGGAGCAGGTTTCAGTTTCCAGCCCATGTGGTTGACTACAACTGTCCTGAACTGCTATTACAGGGAAACCAGCACTGACTTGTGTCTTCAGTGGAAACCAGGTTCACAAGCAACACACTTAAATACATGAAGGAAAGAATCTCATAGTCTTGTAAGTTAGGCTTTATATCAAAAAACCAGGTAAACAGTATCACCCCAAACTCCATTTCTGTCCTCAATTCCTTCTTCATATATATGTCTGAGCTACCATCCACCACCAGAGAATAAAAGGGTACATAAGAGCCGAGTATATGTAGTGATACAAATAGTTGTTACCAGACAAACATAAAACTTTGTGGCTCCGTTAATGTTCAAATTTTTGTACCACTCAGCCATCCAGGATGATTCTGAAAATATGGGACACCAGGGAGAGCTGAGTGATAATGTTGAGGTATCTCATGTTCCAATTACTATTAAAGTAGAAGCATACCACCCATGTCTGTAGATGGAATAACACTAGCAGTCAGACTGCCTTTCAAAGGTAAGGATAATTGATCCTTCAAGAAGACCATGACATTAGAGCATTTTCCTTAAGTTAATATAAATGATGTAGATGTGCTACATAAAAAATACCTTTTTTTTTTTTTTCTTAAACACTCAATTTCCCTCATGTGGATGTAGGCACAAGAGAACCTTTGGAGTATACTAATCACATCTTTTTTCCCTGAATATAAGTCAATTTTTAAAAAATGATTAGTGAAACTATATTTTACAATATATAAATAATACTCACTCTACTGCCTTCTTTATATACTAGGAATGGGGCAGGATCTACTGTATTCATAGTAATGGGCAAAGAATTGATCATGGGAATATTAGAGTAAGTACTGTGTAATTTGAGTTCTGTATTGAAAGTGAAAAACTGGCTGTGTTTATATTTGCAATACAGATTGTGCTGAGTACATATTGCTTTTGTCCCATTTGTGGGGATGGAATTTCATTAAGATTGTTGTTAACTTGGAGCAGGGCAATAATTCAGTGGTGTTTTACTACAGTATAAATTGGAGCAGTCTCTATTTACTACCAAAGATATTACACACAGGGTATACTTCAGGGATATTTTACTACAGTAGGAATTGTAAAAGGAAGTTGAGCATGTTGACTGATACTTGTAAACTTAACCAGAAAATGAGGTTGGAGTATCAGGACCCTGAGGTATTTCTTTGCCACATAGCAGAAGTCAAGCACGAAACAAAGTCATAATTGTTCTTTCTTGCTAGAAGTATTAGGTGATCCTTTTTTTCATTATTTTCTGTTTTGCATAATCTATATTTTTGGCAGTTTATCTCTGTGTAATAGCAATGCCCATCTTAGCCCATAGTTTGTATTCAAAGGTGGTCTCCAACTCACAGATAACCACTGCCCTTCTGTCTCCCATGTGCTACATTTAAAAAATTGTGCCACCACCCGAGGCTTAAACTGCCTTGTATGTCAATTTAACCATTTGGCATTGCTATTATTTTGTAGTTCCATTACCATCCATGCACCTTACTATAATCATATCTGGTTTCATAAAAAAAGAAAGAGACAAGTCTCCATTAACTAGAAAAGAATTGGACACTCAAGTAGAATTTCTCAAAAAATGTAAAAAAGAGAGAATTCATAAACATAAACTACTCTTATAATAATATGAGGAACTCTGTAAACTTCTTCATAGGCCTATGTATGATGTACATATCACCTCTGACCCAACCGTAGAGAAGCTAAACCTGTTCCAACAACATGTGGCAACTTTGAGGCAAACAAAGGTATGCTGCTGCATTCAATTCCCCATAAAAGTTTATTGGAATTTATGTATCTCATAATAATTTTGATTGTTTTAAGAGATTAGGAATGAATAGTTTGTCAATATTAATAAACAAATCATATTATGTATGAAAAAATTGGAACTAACTTCTGATTCAAGTTTTGAAAAAGATGTAGTGTGTCAATTTCAAAGTGTATTTTCTGAGTCATTGCAGAGTATTGTGGCACTACATATGTTGCTTTTGCAGGTAATATGTGTTCAGACTATGCAGTGTCAACTCACTTGTATTTATCAATTTGAAAAACCTGACAGCTTTTTGCCTTAAGTCTAAATAAGGAGCCAGTTTGTATTAAGGGATGCTGAGGTAGGCATCACTTCATTTTTTGACCAGCCTTGTACACAGAGTGAGATTGGGGACAGGCAGGGCTACACAGGGAAACCCTTTCTCGAGTAAACAAACAGAAAGTGCACAGTACAGGGACAGAATATGTGAAGACACCCAACCATAATACAATATGGAATATATCTGTTTGTTTACTGTGTGTATGTGTGTGGGGGTTGTGTGTGTGTGTGTGTGTGTGTGTGTGTGTGTGTTTGTATATGTTATGGGGAGAGAGAGAGACAGAAGCACAGATAGACAGTGACAGAGCAATAGAGAGATCACGTGTCAACGTCAATTCAATTCCAATTGTCCCTCTTATTTATCAGGTTCACATTTATGAAGGTAGACTTTTCTGCCACTGAGCCTTACAGATCTCTCTCACCTTTCCAGTGCTAATATGTAGTTGGACTTTCTTGTCAGATTTTCTTGGAACAATCCATCCCGAAATAATGACACAGACATTTCTAAATTATGAATGATTGGCCTTTAACTTAACCTTGTTCCCAACGATTTCCTACACCTTAACAAATGTCTATTAGCCTATTGTCTATTATTCTGTATTCGCAGCTCCTTCCTTGTCTTCCTGGCATGGGTCCAGGCCTAGATTCATTCCCCTGAGTTTTTCTCTCAGCCCAGCAATCCTGCCTAACCATTCCTTTTGAGCAATTGGCCGTTTAACTTTTTATTAAACCAATTAAGTGCCTTAGGCAGGCAAGGTAAAAAGCACCCTATTTTCACATAATGATCAAATGTCCCACAAGTTTAACTTTTAATCATCCCCTTCTAGACTTAGCATTTTGCTTGATCTCAGGTCCTTCGTGTTTGTACTTTATTGACTGAGATACCTACTCAGGCCCTATTTTGCTTTGTTGGTAATGGAGGCTGAACTTAAATCTCTTAGTATCAGGAATTCTAGACACTAGCCTATAACCCCTAATTATAGCCCATAATTTACTACTTTTTAATTTAGAAAAAATAATCTACCTCAATTTAGAGTGAATAAGAAATGTAATAAAAAATAATTCTTGTCTCAGAATGCATAGCTCTAGCCATTTTAACTAAACAAATGCTTATTTATGTTAACAATATAAAATTTTATTCCTGATGGTGTTTCATGCCTTTGAACCCAGTACTCAGGAGCAAAAAGCATGAATCTCAATGAATTCCAGGCCAGTCACAGATACATAATGAGGCCCTTTTTTAAAAACACAACAATGGAAGAGACAGAAGACTAAAAGTTGAAGCACACTGACTGTACTTACAGAGGATATGAGTTAACTCCCACCAACCAGATGGTAGCTCACGACCATCTACAATCAGATCTGTTGCCCTCTTCTTTTCTACCAGCAGACATTCAAGTAGGGTACTACATTTGACAAAATAACTTTTAAAAATGAAAGAAAAATGTCCTACTGGTTACTTGAAACCCATCACTGGGCCTCTGCTAGAGTTCCCTCAGCTAAAGACCGCCAAATACTTGTTAGATCCCCATATCCTCTTGGGAACATCCTGAGTCCATGCATGCCGGATATTTTTTAAATTAGTTCATGATTTTTTACATGTAGATCCTTGTTCCTTATATCTCCCTCAATTCCTTCCCTTCCTCTTATCATCTTTTGCCCCCTCACATTCACCCTGACCACCCTGCCATCCTATTCACCCACAATCAACACATAGGGCTAGGCCATCCAAGTGGGGTCATGTATTTCTGACAGCGCATTTGAAGTGTTGATTAGAATGTCTCTTCTATGTCTAGGTTTAGGGGTATCCCTGGATTGGGGGAATGTGTCCTCAAGGTCCTTTTGCGCACCAGGAATACATCCAGGTCCCACTGTCTGAACTCCATTAGACAGCTCAGACATTCTAGCTGATACCGATCTCAGGGGTCTGAGTCAGTTCCATGCTGGATTCACACCTATCAGTCTGGGGTCCTATTACCTCCTCCTTCATCAGGTCAGCTGTCTCAACGTGTTTCTGCAACTCGATCTCGTCCTCTCTCTCTCTGCATCTGGATTCTAGTTAGACGCAGTGTTTACTTATGGGTGTTTGCTTCTGTTTT
Source organism: Phodopus roborovskii (assembly GCF_943737965.1). Classification (NCBI taxonomy): domain Eukaryota; kingdom Metazoa; phylum Chordata; class Mammalia; order Rodentia; family Cricetidae; genus Phodopus; species Phodopus roborovskii. Next base: position 24,937 of record NW_026126313.1, read on the forward strand.
CTACAGAATAGATGAGGGCTCCATGTAGCACATAAGTTAGTTGTTGATCTCATTTTCAGGGAAGGTCAATAATGGAAACCTTTCCACTGTAGCTCAGATTGTTAGTTGGAGTCAGTCTTGTAGGTCTCTAGATATAACTTTAGGTACAATTTTCTCTTCAAACCAATAATGAATTGCTCTTTTATGTTCTCTCCCTCTCTACCATGTTCTACTTTTTGTGCCTGGGTTACCTCATTCATGATTGCTTCTTCAAGTACCATCCACTTGCCAGTGCATTTCATGATTCCATTTTTTCTGTAGATTTGTAGTCCATTGTGTAGATGTGCCACAATTCTTTATCCATTCTTCAGCTGAGAGGCATCTGGGTAACTTCTAGGTTCTTGCTATTACAAATAATGCTCCTATAGGTATAATTAAACACATTTTTTGTTGCATGAATGTGGTTAATATGGGTATATGCATATGGGGGGGGATTGCCAGGTCCTGTGGTAAACCAATTCCCATCTTGCTGAGGTACTGCCATACCTATCTTGAAAATGGCTGTACAAGTTTGAACTCCCAAAAGCAGTGGAGGAGAGTTCCCCTTTCTACACATCCTGTCAAACAGTACTCAGGAGCCAAAAGCATGAATCTCAATGAATTCCAGGCCAGTCAAAATTACATAATGAGGCCTTTTCTTCAAACACAACAATGGAATGGATAGATGGCTAAATGTTCAAGCATGCTGGTTGTACTTAAAGAGGATATGAGTTACTTCCCACTAACCAGATGATAGTTCACAACCATCTACAATGAGATTGTTTCCCTCTTATTTTCTACCAAGAGATATTCAAGTAGGATACTACATATGATTAATAATTTTTTAAAATGAAATAAAACGTCCTACTGGATACTTGAAACCCATCACTGGGCCTCTGCTAGAGTTCCCTCAGCTAAAGACCTCAAGATCTCTGTTAGATCCACTATTCCTCATGGGCACGTTCTGAACCCCTGCATACTGAATTTTTTCAATTATTATTGTTTATTTTACTTGTTGATTCCTATCCCCTCACTCCCTACCCTTTCTCGCTCTTACATTCTGTCCCCCTTCTCTTGCACCCTGACCACTACCCCTCCCATTCACCCCCTCTCCCCATATGGGGCTATGACATCCAGTTAGGGTCATGTATTTCTGACAATGAGAGTTCTATTTAGGGTATGGTTAGAGTTAGGGTGAGCATTATGGTTGGTGGTAGCATTAGGGTTGGGTTCCTGAAGCCCAGGAAAGGAGTGAGAGCCCATGCCCAACATAACAGGAAAGGAAAGTAAACTTCAGATGGGAGAGAGTTTACCCTTAGCCATCTATGTAATTATTTGGGACCTTTGCTGAGCAATCAGTGGGATAAGAGATGTGGGAAGAAACATTTGAGGCACCCATAAATGATGTGACCCAGCGCCACGGTCAAAACCTCTACCAGAGATGATTAATAAAGGAGCAGGGCCCTGCTGACATCATGCACCTGGGCTTGCCCAAGGATCCAGAGCTCTTGGGGTTTGTACTGCAGAAGCAATGGGGGAAATGTGGGTAGGAGCAAGGTGTGTAAACTGATGGACTACCTGTGAGTTCTAGACAGAGAGGGAAAGTTTGGAAAAACACAGAGGGCCAGAATCAGGGTTTGGTGAGACAGCAGAACCTGGAGCCCAGAGACAGAAAGGTGAAACAGGAGCCCAGGTCTGAAGAAGGCACATTAGTTTCCCATCCTGTAGTGATTGTTGCCTCAAAGGATGGAGTCACCTTTGATACATGTGACATTCCTGGCACAGGATGAGAAGCTGTAGCACTAGACAACCTTGACATGCCCTTGGTCAGCACCCAAAGAGGGAGCAGAGGCAAGGAGCAAGTCCCATCCTTTTCTGAATAAGCAGTGCAGCATGCAACATAGGGCTCCATTCCACACAGCTGCCTGCAGTCTATGCATAGAGAGGAATGCTGCATGGCAGGCGTTATCACTGAACTTCCAGGCCAGGACTGACTAGTGGAAATTGTACAAGGATGTTCTGTGTCTTCCCACTCCACACACAGAAGCCACCAGCTACAAGTGGCTAAATGATTGTCATGATAAACAGTCAATTCCAGGGTCTTTCTTGACAAAAAATAGGCTTAGCTGCAAGATTGTGGTGTTGAGGAACACTTCGCAAGTGAAATTCGAAATGAAGATTCTATGTACACTAGGTACGTTAGTGAGGCTACCGTGGACGTAATATGAAAATCCTTGAGATGGTAAGGATGTGGGCAGCTTCTGAAAAGGTCAGAGTACCTAGTGTGAGACATATGACCCACGAAATACAGGAGAAGAGCCATTTTTAAATTCTTAATATTTATCTAAAAATACATAATAAACACTATAGCTTCATATACATAGTAGTATCAAAGTTTCAGTTTTACTTTCCAAAATTTTTATTTAATAAATGTGACAGGAGCCTTCAGAATCCAGGAGAGGGTATCAGGTCTCCTGTTAAGAGAATTGAGAATTACAGATAGTTGTGACCCACCATGTGGGTGCTAGGATTTTAGAACTAGATCAAATGATCACCAGCCTATAATTCACATCACCAGAGGAACTAGGATACAAGTTGTATTCTAAGAGATTCATATAAAGTCCCTCACAGAACTGGGAAGTGACAAGTCCCCCATACCTCAGGTAAAGTGGGGGAAGACAGCTAATGGAGAGAGAAGTAGGAGAAAATGAGAGGGAGGAGAGGAAGGCATGTGTGACCAGGAGGATTGAGCCTGGTTAGGAATGGAAAACAGGAAGAGAGAGAGAGAGAGAGTCAGAGACAGAGAGAGAGAACATAAAAGAGGGAGCCAATATTGGTTTGATGATAAAGTTGCACACAAAGAAAGGTCGAGGGAACTACAAGACTGCTCCCAACTAACAATCTCAGCTTCCTTGGAAAGGCTATCATAAATGCCCTTCCCGGAGAGTGAGATCAACAACTAACTTCTCCATGGAGTCCTCAACTAATGCCTGTTGAAAACAGGAGCAAACACCCATACATAAACACTGAGCCGAACTACAACCCAGAAGCAGATGGAGAGGACAAGACCATGCGGTAGAAGTACATAGAGACAGCTTACCTGAACAAGGAGGAGCTAAGGGCCACTAGACTGATAGCTGGGAAGCCAACAGGGGACTGACTCGGACCCCCCTGAATATGGGTCTCAGCCAGAAGGTCTGAGCAGTCTAAGAGAGCTCAGACAGTGGAGCCAGGATGTATCCCTGGTGCACAAAAGGACTTTGCAAACATATCCCCCATGGAGGGATAACTGCCTTATTCTAGAGATAGGAGAGAAGCCCTAGTCCCTACTTCACAGGACCTGTCAGATCTACATGACCCCAACTGGATGGCCTTACTCTACATATGGTATTGTGGTGGGGGGTTGGGAGGGGAGGGTGTTTAGAGTGCGTGGGAGAGGGCAGAGAGGGCAAAAGGGAGGGAAGGAGGGAGGGAGGGCTGGAGGGGAGGGAAGAAGGGAGGGAACGGGAACTGGGATCGATATGTAAAATAATAAATTAAAAAAAAAAAAAAACGCTTTGACTCCAAAATTTAAGTTGAAGAACAAGTTACTGGGGCAAAGGATTTCTATTTTTGTTTCCACAGAAAATGAAAAGATGTGGATTCCTTACAGACTAATGTGGTTTGATCACACCAGACCGCCTGCATTCCAAACAGCTGGACAAAACAGCCCTACCGACTACAGCTAGGATATCTGAATCTTCTTCGATTCCCCCAAGATAGCGCCCCTTACCAGCAGGAAGTAGTTTGGAAAGAACAACACCCAAATTCCCAAATATTGTGTATGAATGTTTGTTTTCATTTAATTGGACTTTGTTATATAAAATTACAAAAAAAATCCTCAAAGCTTTCCAAACAAACTAAGGAGTTTGGACTTTATGTTGTAGGGAACTATAAGCTCTAGAGGGTAGTTAGGTAGCAATGGAAATCACCAAGTTGAACAAATGATTGAAAGCTGCATGGCCTTCATAATAAAAAGGAAGAAGAGAGAATCCCAGGATGCACTTAGTGGCGCACACCCATGCAGTCATGACCCCCTCTTCTCCTCTTTAGGAAAGTGCATAAATGAACTTCAGTGTTGTGATTGTCATAGATGCTATGAAAGTAAAGTCTGAAGAAAGGGTTCTCCCACAAGCCCACAAGCCAACAAGGCTCCTCTGAGCACTAAAGCTTGTCTGAAGCCACAACACCACCCAAAAGAGAAACAAACACCTCAAAGATCTGAATTCCCTCTACTGCCCAATCCTCTACAGAGCTCTGAATAACCAGTTAGGGCATATGGAGGGCTTTTGAGAATTTGTTTTATTAAATACAGTCCATGTTGAGGACTAAGTTATTGTATAATTTATCTAAAGCAGAAGTGAATATTAAAAATTATTTCCAGTTATTTGCTACTCTTTACTATCAGCTAAGGTCTTGTGGCCACACATGTCACTGTACATGCATGGTGAGAATTCAACATGTGGTTTGCCACTAAATGTCTTCTTCCCAACCCTACCCAGTGATAAGGTGGAAGCGCAAAATAGCCTAAATTTGAAGTATTTGCACAGAAATTAATAAGCAGATGAGAGATTCTTCTGCAAAAAGGTAATATACATCTGTCAGTCTAACATTAATGTTCACACACGGCACCACTCTCTCCTTGCAGAGGTTCTCCCACGACCACACTCTTTGTAAATGTAGTAGTCTATCACTCAATGAAGCAGGTGACATAAAAGTTACCAAGTTCATGTTTAGGGTGATGTGATGATCTGACTACTTTATTTGCATTTACTTGGACTGGGTGATTCTTTATACTACACACACACACACACACACACACACACACACACACACACACACACTACAGAGACCAAGGGAAGAGAATTTCACTTACTGATCCTCAAATATTGGGATGGCTTCCCAAGGCAGCTAAGACCAGATGCTGGCCTAGTCCCTGGTGTACGGACTAAAAGAAGGGCACTGCCACCATTGTACCACCAAATCCCATGGTAACTGTCCTGGGTATCATTCTGAAGTGTCCAGTTTCTAAATGTCACTATCTGGCTAAGAACACTACAGGAGAACTAATTTGTGATACCCAAAACATAAGTACAACAGCTGTTTGATCCAAACTATTCACCATCATGCCGTTAGGTAGACCCTCTACCTGAATGGCTGGGGCTGGAGATGGCTCATTGGGTAAAAGGTCAGGGACAGTGGCACATGACTATTTCTCCAAATAGTCCTCCAAATAGAGTAGAGGGACAATATGGAGACAGGAGGATACCTGCAGTGCATTAACCAGCCACTCTCTAAACACTGAGCTACATACATCTCCAGCACAAATTGAACTTTCTGGAAGTTAAGAATTCTCTCCAATAGAAGACACTTAAAATTGGCCAGAAAGGCAACACAGTAAGGAATGAAACTGTTGGTATATAAAGCAGACATAGGGCCTGTAGCCAAAGTAGGGAAACAAGTGCAAACCAGTAGAAAAAGACAGCCCAGTAAAAAACGATCAAGGGCTCAGGCAGACATTTCAGAAACCGCGGGCTCTTTTGAGCAAGTGGAAAGGTTGCAGACTTGTCAGTTGTCAGTGAAATCAACAGGCAAATGGAACCATCAGTGCACAGTCATAAGTCTACACAAAAATGTAAAAACTTAATGGCAGGGCCAATGAAATGGTAAGGTCACTTGCCTGGCTCCCATAAATTGTCTCTGACTTCCACTCATGCTGTGGCACCTGCTCCCAATAAATGCTTGTTTCAAACACACACAGACAAAGAGAGATAGAGAATAAGAGAGAGAGGAATATGCTAGAATATGCACACTATTTCTGTTCATATTAGCCACAAACTGGAACAACATAAATATTCATCAGCATTAGACTGGAATTATGCATGGGGGGAAGCAGACCGGAACCTATAATATGAAGCTTAAATAGCCAGAGTGCCTTCTATTGCATTGTGCCTGCTTTCTTTACTGTTTGAAGGTGAAAATTTCTTGGATAGGTAGTTTATGCTTGTTGGGATAGGGGTGGGGGTAGCAGGGATTTATTTTTGTTTTCTATTGAGGATGAAACAGTCAGAGGTGTTAAAGTCAAACAGCTTAACCAGTGGTGGAGTGGAGACACAGACCCTAAGTCATTGGTGCTGTCAGGTTCAGCAAAAGCAACAAAATCTTAGGTCTCCTCCTAGCCTAGGGAATAAGATTCTCTAGCTGCCCGGGGCCTCACAGCAGTTCCTCACAACCTGATTGTAAGACACCACAGGTGAGGAAGAGGCCAAGTAGATTGAGAAGCTTAGGGTCAAACTGAGGGCCTCACAGGTGCTAGGGCAGTGCTCTGCTGCTGAGCCTCCACACTCAATGTCTCTGTGCCAAAGTCATCTCTCCTCTGTAGAGCCCTGAAACTCTTTCTATCAGGTTCAAGTACTTATCCCTAAAACTGTTCCTGCATCTCCTATTTAGGTGAATTAGGTGGTGTGTACCAATCGAAACTTCCCCAGTAGTTCTAATGAAGGCAAGAACAAGCCATCCCTTAGCATTTAAATGTTCCTGCCATCTGAATGTTAGCTCTGGCATAAGAGGGCTTTGTTTTCCTGTTGGAGAGTCGTGCTTGACATGTAAGTATGGTCATGGGTGAATCCAAAAGAAGCCATGGAAATGTGATCCTTTCCCTGTGCTCCGTAGTCCATACCCATTGCTAAGGAGGGCTGCCTTTCCTGCAGAGGCTTGGCTGGTTGTGGCTCACCTTACCCCCTCTGGCAGGTGTTAATGAGATTAGCAATTAAAAGGCAAGCCAGCAGTGGCCAGACCCCAGGACCTGACTGAGAGCTAGTTCAGGAAATTCATAAGGCATGGCCTCAGTGGGGCAACCAGCTGCAGTTCCTATTTGCCTGTACATCCTATGCCTTGGGCTTAGCAAGTGTGGTGTTTCCCCTACCTGTGCCAGATAGTACAGCAGAGTTGGGTGCCCACTAGCAGGATGCGGGAGGGTCCTGTATGCCAGTGGCAGTGATCCTTGATGTAGGCAGGATATATCAATTGTTCGTAGATATCCCAGTGTGCCCTCTGTTAAAAAGAGACATCCTGTCAAATGTAGGAGCCTGGATTTATTTTGACTCTGAACAGCTATCAGTAACCGATAAACAGGGAAGGAGCTTGATCCTGTAGCCAGTGGATGGTCTGTGTTAGGAACTAGCAGGCAGCTGACCCCTGCCCTAAGGATGGGTGGGACTCTCTTGGCCTTGTCAGCTTTACCTGGCAGCTAGAGGACTCATTTACACTGAAAGACCTAAAAAGTAATGTTAATTATGGACTAACCTAGAAACCAATATGTGTTCCTTGGAATTTGCTAGCTTCCACTCACAAGTCCCTGAGATTAGAAGAATTCACACTGCCCCTCCTTTACTGTGAGTCAACAGGTGGTAAATAGGGTCAAGAGATAGCTGTAACTCTGGTTTGCCCAGACTAGATTAATTAGCACACCTGAAGCCCTAAGGTCTGCTGACCCTAATAGACAGACCATCAGGCCTCCAAGGGTCAAGTACTCAATGGAAAGAGGGTCCCACCCCTTCCTAAGCTTGTGCATTTGCCTTTAAAAACACCTGGGCCCAGGGGAGGGGGCTTCTCCCTAGCTGCAAGCTGGAGGAGCCTGTTTGTGCAATTGTTTCCTGTTCATTAAAGCCTCTTGCATTTTGCAGCAACTGGACTGGACACTGAGTTCTTGGGGTATCGACTCCTCATTCTGGAAGACTCCTCATTCTGAAGGTCTTACAACACATGCTCAAGCCTCTTTTAAAATAAGCTGTCCAAGTGCTTCTTTCTCTTTGCTCTCTCTCTGCTCTCTCTCTGCCTCTCTCTGCTCTCTCTGGTCTCTCTGCTCTCTCACATCTCTCTCTGCCTCTCTTTGCTCTCTCTCTCTCTCTTGTCTCTCTGCTCTCTCTCCTGCTTCTGGTTGGCCACCAGATACCCCCTCTTTTCTCCCCTTGCTCAATAAACTACATGTGGGCACTGAGTCTTGTGTTTGTGTTTCTTAGGCATTAGCTGCAGCAAAAGAACAACATTGGTTCCGAACCCCAGGCAAGCTCTCCATGTGGGTCACTGGTGGCCTTCTTCTGGCAGGCGGCTAGCCAGAGACACTCTTTCAGATACCAGAAGTATGCCTCCATCCACCCCCCCACCCTCATCCGCCCACCCCCGTTTGCTGGAAATACTACCCTACACTGACTTCAATTAGGTAAGGTACTCTTTTAATTTTAACCCATTTCCTTAAGGTCGGGTACATTCCTCACGGGTGGAAGACATACCGACCTTGGCGGTATATCTGCTCTGCTCTAGGACTGCTGAGTCCTTCCAGCCCCTGTTGGCCCTGGCAAAGTACTTGGGCTGAGGAGCTTCCAGTAAAGCTCTGCCATTCTCATTTACGGTGTTGCCACACTCTTGAGCTGACGAGTTCCAAGACTGCATGGTCACTTTCTGCTCTACCCATGGGGAATAAACTGACCAAGGAAATACCCCTCACCACTCTACTGGGATTCCTGATAGATGCCACTTGTTAAGGCACCCAATCTTATTTACCTTTGTACTGAAAAGGTGGGCTAGATATCCCCTAGAAAATAATTCAAATTGGCCAGGTAAAGGCTCTCTAGATCCTGGTATTTTACTGGATCTTTCAAATTACTGCCAGCAAACAGGTAGATGGAAGGAGTTTTTTCTATCTCTCTGCTAAATAATCTCTTACCCTAAACTTATTTCTGTTCTCTTCCTGCCACGTTAAAACTCTCCTGCTGCCTCAGCCACTGCCGCAGCCTGTCTCAGAGCCTGGGCTGAGGAAGCATCTACTCAAGTCAAAATTTTATCTCAAAACTTTATGATTTCTGCTAGTTTTTGGGGATATGTTTATGGCAGCCACCATCTTGACCACATGGCCTAGCCTCACCACCCATGGTTCTTCCCTCTGCTACACCAGCCACCTAGGCAGAGGTAGTCTAGCCAGCTTCTGCCACCAACAGAACCTGTAATTCATTTACCTTTTGCATTTATTCTTTTATTTGCTTTATTCTTTATTCTTTGTCTCAAATTTTTTTTTCACTATGTCATACATAGCTTCACATTCTAGTCTTCTCAGTTTTACCCAGTCCTGTTTAATGTGTCTGTACATTTAATTTAAATTTATGTATATGTAAGCTAACTCATACAACTTAAATTCAACTGTACTAAGTCTCAAATACTTCTAAATTGTTATGCGCCTTTTTAATGGTGGTAAACATTTAAGGATATACATGTCTATTTCAAGCTAACAAAATATCTATGCCACCCAGTCTTTCCTGTAAGCTGTTTATAAAGGTTAAGCCTCTATTATCAACGGGAGTTTTTCTCCATCTCTTTGTCCTCTACAGGGATAAGTCTAACCTACTAAGTTAAAACCATTTACAGTCAGGCTTCAGGGCTCTGAGTAAAACATCCCTCCACAGCCTCTCAGCTTGGATCCAGTTGCCCAAACAGATTAATTAATTACAGGGATAAAGCCTTACCTAGCCACCTGTGTGCTGAAGGCAAGTAACTAAAGACATATTTTTGTATACTAAGTTATGCTAGATAGTCAGACAGCCCTCAAATGCTCAGAGATCTAGAGAATATGGCATTTAAAATGTTTCCTTAAAAAGCTATTATGACAGAGAGACAGGCCAGCTGCTTGCACCACACATTTCCTCCAAGAAGGCTGATGGACACTGAAAGAAGCTCCACCCACAAAAGTGGCAAAGCTAGCCACTGAGCAATCCTGCCTTTCATCTCAACTGCTGCAAAGGGCTCTAAGGACCGTGGACAAGAGGGCAGTGGAATAGACTTTCTCCACGTTGCTTGGGCCAACGGTAGGTAAGTCTTCCAAAAGCTCCTAATCCACAGGTCTCATGCCATCAACAGAAGGCAGATGTCCTTAAAGCCTCTGACTTCAACAACTGTGGAGGACCTGGGGTGGGTGTCCATGCTGCCAGCTAGTAAGTCTGTGTTACTCTCTAATCATTCAAGTAAAATTGTATCCTTCTCAAGAACTCTGATGCTTTTGATGACTGGTAGCTTTGTCAGCTAAAAGTAGCAACAAAGGCTTCAATTGTTTCAAAACAGATTTCAAAAATGGGTATTTTAAGGTTCCTACTGTTTATAGTCTTAACATTAATCAATAAATTTTTAACAGTGTTAAACATCATACTATGCCTCTATATGATCACATCTGTAACTATGACCTTACAATTAAGGTGCTTTTCATTGTGCTAAAAATCTGCCAGCTGCACGTTTTAATTCGTTCAGCCAAGTCATTTCTAACATGAGTACACTGCTAATATGTCTTAATATTTATGTTTTCACTAACTCAAAGGATTCTTTTAAGTTCCAGGGAGAAGAATTAGATCCATTTATAGGTTAGATTCACTCCAATAAATCACCTTTTTCCTGGCCTAGGGACTTCCTGGTCACCCTTGGGAGACCCTTCCCCACCTCACACTTCTCCCATTAAATACTAAGACCTAAGAGAAAATCCTAACCTTGTCCTCTCTTCTGCTAACCTCTTGCCAGGTCTCAAAGAGATGCCAGAGCCCCATACTGTCAGAACTGTGATGAAACAACCAGCTACCAGGAGTTGGCTGCACCCCAGCCTTCTCGGATATCCCAAAGACTATCTACACCCCCATTTCAGCAGGAAGCAGTCTCCAGAACTCAATGTCCTTATTCCCTAACCCGCCACGCCCAACCCCCACCTTTTATAATAACAATAATATGTGGAAATGTTACGAACTAGAAGCCAGCTGACCCCGGACCCAAGGATGGGCAGGATGCTCATGGCCTTGCCATCTCTACATCAGCTTTACCTGGCAACAAGAGGACTCAGTTAGGCATGCACAAGCCTCTTTTAAAGCAACTACACCAAGTACCTATCTCTCTCTGCTCTCTCTCTGACTCTCTCTGGTCTCTCTGCTCTGTCTCTGGTCTCGCTGCTCTCTCTCTCTCCTTCTTTCAGTTGGCCAACAGCTAAGCCCTCTTTCTCTCCCCTCACTCAATAAACACCACGTGGGCACTGAGTCTCCTGTGTATGTTTCTTAGGCATTAGCTGCAGCAAAAGAACAACAGTTTGGCTGTCTAAAAGTTATGTCTGCCATGGCTGTACTGGTCAAAGATGCTGACAAGTTATCTTTGGGGCAGAAAGTAACTACAATAGCCCCCTATGCACTAGAGCAGGAGAGCATTGTGCAGCAGCCCACAGACCGATGGATAACCAATGCACAAATGAATCACTGATGCACTACCTGCCACTCTTCTGCCTGAGAAGACCGATGAACTAGTAATTTGTGACTGTCATCAACTGCTGATTAAAGAGACTGGAGTTTGCAAAGATCTTACAGACTTCCCTCTGGCAGGGGAAGCACTAAAAGGACTGGGACAGTGATGTGAATAAAACCTGCACTGTTTGAACCAGCAGTCTGACAGAAGGAACCTCAGCATGAGAAGCTGATCTCATGGCCTTAACACATGTCTTGGAGCTGGCCAAAGAAAAGATAACATCTGGAAAATTGTACAAGGGCAGCAGTTATGCTTTTATAACTGTCCATGTGCACGGGGCTATCTGTACACAAAGAGGACGAGCTAAGCTTTACTGTGAGCAAGTGAGAGAGCCAGAGATGAGCTGACAACTGCATTCCTCCACACTTTCTTCCCACTGTCCTGCTTGATCGCTGTTGTAATTCTCATTAGGGACAGTGACCTTGAGCATAAGCTAAGTAAGCCCCTTTCTGGCCTGCATTGTGTGTGGTCAGTGTTTTAGCACAGCAAAAGAAGATATGATTTTCTTCTTATCAACTGTGGTGAAGTAAATGTATGTTTTATTGTTTATTTTCATCTCATTTGATCTTTTTCCAAGATAGGCTCTTAGCAATATATTCCTTTGTGGCCTTGAACTTGTGACTCCTGTCTCAAGCTTCTGAGTACCAAGCAAGGCATGTATCATCCCACTGGTTTGTACTTTTCACTCATTAAATATGAGATGGTTACATTTAAGTTTCTTTATGTATACTCATTTGTTTTGAGGCAGGGTCTTGCTTTGTAGCCAAGGCCAGCTTGGAGATAGTAGCAGTCATCTATCCATATTTCCAAGTGCTGCAATTATAAACTTGTACTATACATAGCTACCTAAATGCATGGGCTTTTTTTTTTGTAAAAGTAAAAAATGATATATGGTTAGGCTTAAATTTTATGGTGTTCAAAACAAGCTGGTGGGTATCTAAGACAGAGGAATATGTTGTCAGTTTAGCAATGCAAATGGAAAGCATTCTAGTTGGAGGAGGGATATATATGACAAATGTGGAAGGCAGTTACCCTATTCACCCTGCTTACAATTTTTTTTTTCGTTTTACAGAGCATAATAATATTTTAACTTTAGAGAAATGGGAGGCATTGGTGTTTGTTTGAAAGAGGGGTAAGGAAACATTGAATAAATTGATTAATTTGAAAACTACTTCCCTCAAAGCCATGAAAACCTCAAGTCAATCCTCACAATTCTTGAAAATTAATCCAGATTGCTGGGTTGTGGTTTATGCGTTTAACACCAGTACTGTGGAGGCAGAGGCAGAAAGATCTCCAAAGGTCAGCCTGTTCTACAGAGTAAGTTTCAAGACAGCCAGGGCATCATATAGGAACCTTGTCTCGAGTGAAAAAACATAATGGTAGCATATACTTCTAACTTCAACATTGAGAGGCAGAGATAGGTGGAATGAGAAACTTCATCTCCAAAATACGTAAAAATAAGACAGCAGCTGAAGATAGGTTGAGCAGTTGCAAGTATTTTCTGCTCTTGCATAGGAGCAGGTTTCAGTTTCCAGCCCATGTGGTTGACTACAACTGTCCTAACTGCTATTCCAGGGAAACCAGCACTGACTTCTGACTTCAGTGGTCACCAGGTTCACAAGCAACACACTTAAATACATGTAGGGAATAATCTCATAGTCTTGTAATTTAGGCTTTATATCAGAAAAAAAAACAGATAGACAGTATCACCCCAAACTTGATTTCTGTCCTCCATTCCTTCTTCATATATATGTCTGAGCTACCATCCACCACCAGAGAATAAATGGGTATGTAAGAGCAGAGTATATGTAGTGATACAAATAGTTGTTACCAAACAAACTTTAAACTTTGTGGCTCTTTTAATGATCACAGCTGTGCACCATTGAGCCATCCAGGATGATTCTGAAAATATGGAACACCAGGGAAAGTTGAGTGATAATGTTGAGGTATCTCATGTTCTAATTACTATTATAGTAGAAGCATACCACCCATGTCTGTAGATGGAATAAAACTAGCAGGCAGAGTTCCGTTCAAAGGTAAGGATAATTGTTCCTTCAAGAAGACCATGACATTAGACCATTTTCCTTAAGTTAATATAAATGACGCAGATTTGCTATATAAAAAATACTGTTTTTTTCTTAAACACTCACTTTCACTCATATGAATTTAGGCATATGAGAACATGTGGAGTATACTAATTTCATCTGTTTTCCCTGAATATAAGGCAATTTTTAAAAAATGATTAGTGAAACTATATTTTTACAATATTTGAATAATACTCACTCTACTGCCTTCTTTATCCAGTAGGAATGGAGCAGGATCTGCTTTATTCATAGTAATGGGCAAAGAGGTGATCATGGGAATATTAGTGTAAGTATTGTGTAATTTGAGTACTGTATTGAAAGTGAAAAACTGGCTGTGCAATACAGATTCTGCTGAGTACATATTGCTTTTGTGCCATTTTTGGGGATGCAATTTCATTAAGATTGTTTTTAACATGGAGCAGGGCAATAATTCAGGTGTGTTTTACTACAGTATAAATTGGAGCAATCTGTATTTATTACCAAAGATATTACATGCAGGGCTATAATTCAGGGATATTTTATTACAGTAGGAATTGTAAAAGGAAGTTGAGCATGATGACTGATACCTGTAATCTTAACCTGAAAAGGAGGTTGGAGTATCAGGACCCTAGTTATTTTTTTACCCCATAGGAGAAGTCAAGCACGAAACAAAGTCATAATTGTTCTTTCTTGCTAGAAGTATTAGGTGATCCTTTTTTCATTATTTTCTGTTTGGCATAACCTACATTTTTGGCAGCTTATCTCTGTGAAATAGCCCTGCCCATCTTAGACCATAGTTTGTATTCAAGGGTGGTCTCCAACTCACAAATAACCAATGCCCTTCTGTCTCCCAAGTGCTACAATTAAAAAATTGTGCCACCACCCCAGAATTAAACTGCCTTGTATTTCAATTTAACCATTTGGTATTATTATTATTTTGTAGTTCCTTTACCATCCTTGCACTTTTCTATACTCATATCTGGTTTCATAAAAACGAAAGAGACAAACGCACAGACATGCATGCAAGCAAAACACCAATGCATATAAAATAAAATTTAAAAAGATATAGTAAATGAAGTATACAGAGTGCTCGATGGATAAAACTTATATTTGCTTTCTTTGAACTTTGTTTTAAGCAGTTGGCAATCTGGCACGCACAGGCTAGCTGATGTGATTATCTGAGTTTCAGCAGCTTGTTCTACGATTGAAGTCCATTATATATCAAGATATGTTAAGGTTCACAGTGTATACAGACACCCTTAGTCCAATTTAAGTGCATCTTTATGTCAAACTACTTTTGATTGAATAGAAGTACCCTGAGAAATAAGTCCCTGTCCACTCCTTCTCTCTTCAGCCATATCTAATCCAATATTAACATTATAGATAACATTTAAACCAATAATTATGATAATTATTGAAAACACTATTTTTTTAAGTCATTGATTCAAATTGTCTTCCTTGTGTTGCTTTTGGTGGTAGTCATGGGCAGGAGAGTGAGATCAGAGTACCCAGGAGGGAGTATTTTAACACTTACATTGTTTAGAATTGATGGCTCCTGCTAATAATAGTGAAATAATTGTTGTGTGATATCTAATATTCAGTTAAAAATCTCAATGTCATGTTATCCTTATCTGCTTCTGAAGCCTACTATTCCCACTGTGCTTACTCCACTGAGCTTATTTACATTTATGTATCAGTCAAAACAAATTGTGTTGCTATAACCAAATACCTAACGCGGTCATGAGGGGAGGTACTTATTTTGCTCTCCTGAGTGAGAGGTACAATCTATCATGGTGGACAAAGATTGTACAATTCATGACAATAGACTCATGAGCCTAAGACACTAACTATTGATGGACAAGGAAGCCAAGAACAGACAGGAAGTGACAGCGGGCTACAAAACTTCAAGGCACTTACCCAATGTTCTACTATCTCCAGTAAGAGCCCAGGTCTGAAAGTCCAGAAATTTATATGTGGTGATATATTATGTATGATTTGTCAAAACTTGCCCGAGGATTCAAAAAGCAAAGCCAGTCACATGCTATTGCAATCAGGCAAAGGTGACACATAACTTTAATCCCAGCATCCATAACAGCTAGCCAGACAGTGGAGGCACAAGCTTTGGGTGTATCTCTGGGAGTGTGAAACCTCCCAGGGATACACTAGAGTGAATCAGTCTAAAAGATTAACAGAGCTCATACCTTTAATCCCAGCTCTAGAGAGGCATATAAAAAACAGAAACCCAATGTCTCAGGCTGCATTGAGAGATTTGGTCTCTAGGCACCCTGAGGAGAGGCAGCAGTCTTAGGTTTGCTAGACATCTTGCAGGGACAGGATCACCCCCTTTTAGACTGAGGTAGAAGTAAGAGCTAGTGGCTTGGCTGGTTTGCTTCTCTGACCTTCAGCTTGAAGCTTGAACCCCAATATCAGTCTCTGGATTTTTATTTTTGGTGTTACAGTTACACACCTGAAAGAGTGCAGCAACACATGGAGGATAGACCTTCCACATTCGAACTATGGTGTTCCACTCTTATCCCCTCTGACTCGCATGAGTAACTGGTGTCTATTAATCATCTGCAGGCTTTCCAGGGCATGGGCCTGGCCTTTATAGTCTACACTGAGGCCATTAGAAGCATGGAAGTGTCCCAGCTATGGTCGGTTCTCTACTTCTTCATGCTGCTGATGATGCTGGGTATGGGGGAGCCTGCTTGGACACACAGCGGCCATCCTCACCCCTATGACAGACATCAAGGTCTTCTCCAGTTACCAACCCAAGGCAGCCATTAGAGGTTAGGACACCAGGCAGTGGAGGCTGGGTATGTGTGGATGGCAAAATGCAAGACAATCAGTGGAGGGGTCTTATTAGGGGCCATGTGCTTCTAAGACTACTCCAGATGGGCTGCAGTGGTGTAGCTGTGCTCCTGCTTTGGTGATACTCACCTCCACTTGGATCAGTTGTTCTAGGAGCTGTATGCACAGGTAATATGCACCACAGAGACCCATTTTTTATTTCACCACCTTGCCACCCAGCCAGGATCATGAGAACCCTCATGTGCCTCTGATGGCACTATGTCCATGATAAATAATGTCACTTCTGATCACATGTCCTAGTTATCATGTGGGAAGTGTCCTCTTCCCCATTCCTCGAAGCATGATAGCACTTGGCATTTTATTTATTTTTTCGTAAATTGGGAATCTGTGTTCCACAGTACAAATGCATGTATCTCCCAATCCAGCACTTAATCCTCTCCTGAGGGAGCCTCCCAGTGTTTGACATAATATGGTATGGCTGTGGGAAGGGCTACTATGAATTCAGAGGCACCATGCAAAGCCTTAGGAAGTCATATGTAAACCTGGAGTCAAATATTGACTCTGCCATGTTGTACTACAGGGAGATATCAGACAACACTAAGCCCTGGCATCCCAGTATACAAGGGATCCCTGACTACTACCTTGGAGGTTTAATCTGCTAAGGCACATGACCAGACCCTGGTATGTGATAGCACCTATGTAAATTGTAGTTTCCTCCCAAACCAATCCTTCTCTAGGACCCCACACCACATTTAAGTACAATTCTCACAGTCTCAAGGGTATGTTTTGGTATATTCAGCATTCAAAGACTTTCAGCCGTTATATGATGTCCCCTAAAGAGCAATACCCTAACTGTTGCTGTTGTTTTTCTGCTATGAAATCCCCTACAAAGCAGCTCTTATAGCTGATGTGGGAACTCACCCTCCACAGCACACCTAGGGATGGATGGCTCTTGTTGACATCTAATGTGGGATGACTCAGGGAGTCTCAGTGAGATGAGCAGTGATCTTGTGTTCCAGGTCTGGTGTGCCACATCAACTGTGCCATCGGCATGGAGTTCACCATAGAGGCTGGGAACTACTGGTTTGACATCTTAAATGACTCTGCAGGCATGCTGTCCCTGCTGCTCAACATGGTGGTGGAGATCATAGCTGTGTGCTAAGTGTATGGGCTAAAGAGGTAAGGAGACTCCATAACCTGGCTGCTATAGAGGGTAGAGAAGCTGTAGGTCCCTGGAGTAAGTACTAAAAGAAGGGCACTACTATCCTGGTAGGAAAAGACTGTGTAAAGTAAGACATGAGGGAAAAAAAGTTCATGAAGGAAACCTTTTAAAATATTGATAGATTAGATTGTTTTTAATATTTACTTTTATTTTGTGTGTCTATGTAAAATCACATATAGGTGCCCTCCAAAAAAAATGCCATCAGATCCCCTTCAAAACCTGGAGTTACAGGTGGTAGTGAGCTCACCCTGTCGAGGCTGGAAACCAAACTCTAATCTTTCTACTTACTTGGTTACTTTTTGAGATAGGGTCTCCAATATCAGGCTAGGCTTGAACTTGCTATGTAGCTGTGTAGCTGTGGATGACCTTTAACCTCTGATCTTCCTGCCTCTACCTCTCAAATACTGGGATTATAGGTAAACACCACCATACATACCCAGTTTCTGGAGAGCCAGGAATAGAGCCCAGGTTCCCATGCATGTTGGGAAAGCACTCTCTAAACACTGAGCTACATACATCTCCAGCACAAATTGAACTTTCTGGAAGTTAAGAATTATCTCCATTAGAAGACACTTAAAATTGGCCAGAAAGGCAACACAGTAAGAAATGAAACTGTTGGTATATAAAGCAGACATAGGGCCTGTAGCCAAAGTAGGGAAACAAGTGCAAACCAGTAGAAAAAGACAGCCCAGTAAAAAACGATCAAGGGCTCAGGCAGACATTTCAGAAACCGCGGGCTCTTTTGATGGCCCAGTGAGCAAGTGGAAAGGTTGCAGACTTGTCAGTTGTCAGTGAAATCAACAGGCAAATGGAACCATCAGTGCACAGTCATAAGTCTACACAAAAATGTAAAAACTTAATGGCAGGGCCAGTGAAATGGTAAGGTCACTTGCCTGGCTCCCACAAATTGTCTCTGACTTCCACTCCTGCTATGGGACCTTCACCCAATAAATGCTTGTTTAAAACACATGCACAGAGAGACAGGGGGGGTGAAATAAGAGAGAAAGAGGAATATGCTAGAAGGTGCACACTAGTTCTGTTCATAGTAGCCACAAACTGGAACAACACAAATATCCATTAGCATTAGAGTGGAATTAGGCATGGGTGAGGAAGAGGCCAAGGAGATGGAGAAGCTTAGGGCAAAACTGAGGGCCTCACAGGTGCTAGGGCAGTGCTCTGCTGTTGAGCCTCTAAACTCTACCTCTCTGTGCAAAAGTCATTTCTCCTCTGTAGAGCCCTGAGGCCCTGTCTATCAGGTTCAAGGACTTATCCCTTTAAATTGTTCCTGCATCTCTTATTTAGGTGAACTAGGTGGTGTATACCAATCCAAAGTGCCACAGTAGATCAAAAGAAGGCAAGAACAAGGCCTCCCTTAGCAAATAAATATTCCTGCCATGTTAATGTCAGCTCTGGCTTGAGAGAACTGTGTTTTCCTGTTGCACAGTGGTGCTTGACATATAAGTATTGCCCTGGATGAATGCAAAAGTGGCTGATTAAATGTGATCCTTCCCCTGTGCTCTGAAGTCCACACCCACTGCCAAGGATGGCTGCCTACCTGCAGAGGCTCAGCAGGGTGGGTCTCCCCTTAAGGCCTCTGGCAGGTGTTAATGAGATTAGCAATTAAAAGGCAGGCCAGCAGTGGCCAGACACCAGGAACTGACTGAGAGTCAGCTCAGGAAATGGAGAAGGCATGGCCTCAGTGAGGCAACCAGCTGTAGTTCCTGTTTGCCTGTATCCCCTATGCCATGGGCTTGGATAGTGTGGTGTTTCCCATACATGTGCCAGATAGTACATTGGAGTTGAGTGCCAACTAGCAGGATACTGGAGTTGCCTGGATACAGGTGGCAGTGATACTTGATGCAGGTCGGTTATATCACTTGTTCCTAGATATCCCAGGATGCCCTTACCTTCTGTTAAAAAGAGACATCCTGTCAAATGTAGCAGCCTGGATTTGTTTTGACTCTGAACAGCCATCAGTAACTGATAAACAGGGAAGGAGCTTGATCCTGTTGGCAGTGGATGGTCTGGCTGTCTAAAAGCTATGGCTGCCATGGCCAAAGACTCTGACATGTTAACTTAGGGGCAGAAAGTAACTATAATAGTCCCCCATGCACTAGTGAACAGGAGAGCATTGTCCAGCAGCCCACAGAACAATGGATGTCCAATGCCCACATGAATCACTGATGCACTACCTGCCAATCTTCTGCCTGAGAAGACTGATGAACAAGTAATTTGGGACTGTCATCAACTGCTGATTAAAGAGGCAGGAGATTGCAAAGACCTTACATTTTCCCCTCTGGACGTGGAAACACTAACTTGGTTCACGGATGGGAACAGTTACCTTGTGAAAGGTAAAGAAAGGACAGGGACAAGGATGTGATTGAAACCTGCATGGTTTGAGCCAGCAGCCTGCCAGAAGGAAACTCAGCATGAGAAGCTGAGTTCTTGGCCTTAACACAGGCCTTGCAGCTGGCAAGAGAAAAGAAAAAAAATCTGTAAACCTGTATGTACATGGGCAGCAGTTATGCTGTTATAACTGTCCATGTGCATGGGGCTATCTGTAAACAAAGGGGACTGGCTAAGCTTTACTGTGAGCAAGTGAGAGAACCAGAGATGAGCTGACACCTGCATTCCTCCACATTTTCTTCCCACTGTCCTGCTTGAGTAGCTGCTGTAATTCTCATTAGGGACAGAGACCTGGAGCATAAGCTAAGTAAGCCCCTTTCTGGCCTGCATTGTGTGTGGTCAGTGTTTTAGCACAGCAACACATGCTCACCAGAATGGTAAGATATGATTTTCTTCTTTTCAACTGTGGTGAAGTAAATGTATGTTTTATTGTTTATTTTCATCTCATTTGTTCTTTTTCCAAGATAGGCTCTTAGCAATACAGTCCTTTGTGGCCTTGAACTCCTGTCTCAAGCTTCTGAGTACCAAGCAAGGCATGCACCATTCTACTGGTTTGTACTTTTCACTAATTAAATATGACATGGTTACATTTAAGTTTCTTTATGTATACTTATTTGTTTTGAGGCAGGGTCTTGCTTTGTAGCCAAGGCCAGCTTGGAGATAGTTGGAGTCATCTGTCCATACTTCTAAGTGCTACAATTATAAACTTGTACTACACATAGCTACCTAAATGCATGGGGCTTTTTTGTAAAAGTAAAAAATAATATATGTTTAGGCTTAAATTTTATGGTGTTCAAAACAAGCTGGTGGGTATCTAAGACAGAGGAATATGTTGTCAGTTTAGCAATGCAAATGGAAAGCATTCTAGTTGAAGGAGAGATATATACGACAAATGTGGAAGGCAGTTGCCCTATTCACCCTGCTTACAATTTTTTTCTTTTGTTTTTCAGAGCATAATAAAATTTTAACTTTAGAGAAATGGCAGGCATTGGTGTTTGTTTGAAAGAGGGGTAGGAAACAAAGAATAAATAGATTAATTTGAAAACTACTTCCCTCTAAGCCATGAAAACCTCCATTCAATCCTCACAATTCTTGAAAATTAATCCAGATTGCTGTGTTGTGGTTTATGCTGTTAACACCAGTCCTTTGGAGGCAGAGGCAGAGGCAAAAAGATCTCCAAAGTTCAGCCTGTTCTACAGGGTAAGTTTCAAGACAGCCAGGGCATCATATAGGAACATTGTCTCGAGTGAAAAAACATAATGGTTGCATATACTTCTAACTTCAACATTGAGAGGCAGAGATAGGTGGAATGAAAAACTTCACCTCCAAAATACGTAAAAATAAGACAGCAGCTGAAGATAGGTTGAGCAGTTGCAAGCATTTTCTGCTCTTGCATAGGAGCAGGTTTCAGTTTCCAGCCCATGTGGTGGACTACAACTGTCCTGAACTGCTATTCCAGGGAAACCAGCACTGACTTGTGACTTCAGTGGTCACCAGGTTCACAAGCAACACACTTAAAAACATGAAGGAAAGAATCTCATAGTCTTGTAAGTTAGGCTTTATATCAAAAAACCAAGTAGACAGTATCACCCCAAACTTGATTTCTGTCCTCCATTCCTTCTTCATATATATGTCTGAGCTACCATCCACCACCAGAGAATAAATGCGTACGTAAGAGCCAAGTATATGTAGTGATACAAATAGTTGTTACCAGAAAAACTTAAAACTTTGTGGCTCCTTTAATGATCAAACACGTGTACTACTCAGCCATCCAGGATGATTCTGAAAATATGGGACACCAGGGAGAGCTGAGTGATAATGTTGAGGTATCTCATGTTCCAATTACTATTAAAGTAGAACATACCACCCATGTCTGTATATGGAATAAAACTATCAGGCAGAGTTCCGTTCAAAGGTAAGGATAATTGATCCTTCAAGAAGACCATGACATTAGACCATTTTGCTTAAGTTAATATGATTGATGTAGATGTGCTACATGAAAAATCCTTTTTTTTTTTTTTTTCTTAAACACTCAAGTTCACTCATGTGAATTTAGGCACATGAGAACCTTTGCAGTATACTAATCACATCTGTTTTCTCTGAATATAAGGCAGTTTTTAAACAATGATTAGTGAAACTATATATTTACAATATATAAATAATATTCACTCTACTTCATTCTTTATCCACCAGGAATGGGGCAGGATCTACTGTGTTCATAGTAATGGGCAAAGAGGTGATCATGGGAATATTAGTGTAAGTATTGTCTAATTTGAGTACTGTATTGAAAGTGAAAAACTGGCTGTGTTTATACTTGCAATACAGATTGTGCTGAGTACATATTGCTTTTGTCCCATTTGTGGGGATGGAATTTCATTAAGATTGTTGTTAACTTGGAGCAGGGCAATAATTAAGGTATGTTTTACTACAGTATAAATTGGAGCAATCTGTATTTACTACCAAAGATATTACACGCAAGGCTATAATTCAGGGATATTTTACTACAGTAGGAATTGTAAAAGGGAGTTGAGCATGGTGACTGATACCTGTAATCTTAACCTGAAAAGGAGGTTGGAGTATCAGGACCCTAGTTATTTTTTTACCACATAGGAGAAGTCAAGCACGAAACAAAGTCATAATTGTTCTTTCTTGCTAGAAGTTTTAGGTGATCCTTTTTTCATTATTTTCTGTTTGGCATAACCTACATTTTTGGCACTTTATCTCTGTGTAATAGCCCTGCCCATCTTAGCCCATAGTTTGTAATCAAGGATGGTCTCCAACTCACAGATAACAACTGCACTTCTGTCTCCCAAGTGCTACAATTAAAAAATTGTGACACCACCCGAGGCTTAAACTGCCTTGTATGTCAATTTAACCATTTGGCATTCCTATTATTTTGTAGTTCCATTACCATCCTTGCACCTTACTATAATCATATCTGGTTTCATAAAAAAAAAAAAAAAAAAAAAAAAACAGACAAGTGTCCGTTAACTAGAAAAGAATTGGACACTCATGTAGAATTCCTCCAAAAATGTAAAAAAAGAGAGAATTCATAAACATAAACTACTCTTATAATAATATGAGGAACTCTGTAAACTTCTTCATAGGCCTATGTATGATGTGCATATCACCTCTGACCCCACCATAGAGAAGCTGAACCTGTTCCAACAACATGTGGCAACTTTGAGGCAAACAAAAGTATGCTGCTGCTTTCATTCCCCCATAAAATTTTATTGGAATTAATGTATCTCATAATAATTTTGATTGTTTTAAGAGATTAGGAATGAAGAGTTTGTCAATATTAATAAACCAATCATATTGTGTATGAAAAAATTGGAACTAACTTCTGATTCAAGTTTTGAAAAAGATGGAGTGTGTCAATTTCAAAGTGTATTTTCTGTGTCATTGCAGAGTATTGTGGCACTACATATGTTGCTTTTGCAGGTAATATGTGTTCAGATTATGCAGTATCAACTCACTTGTATTTATCAATTTAAAAAACCTGACAGCTTTTGCCTTAATACTAAATAAGGAGCCAGTTTGTATTAAGGGATGCTGAGGTAGGCATCACTTCAGTTTTTGACCAGCCTTGTACCCAGAGTGAGTTTGGGGACAGGCAGGGCTACACAGGTAAACCCTTTCTCGAGTAAACAAACACAAAGGGCACAGTACAAGGACAGAATATGAGAAGACACCCAACCATAATACAATATGGAATAAATCTGTTTGTTTACTGTCTGTATGTGTGTGTGTGTGGGGGGGGTGTTTGTGTGTGTGTGTGTGTGTGTGTGTGTGTGGGTGTGGGTGTGTGTGTTTATGTTATGGGGAGAGAGAGACAGAAGCACAGATAGATGAGTGGGATTGCCAGGTCCTGTGGTAAACCAATTCCCATCTTGCTGAGGAACTGCCATAGCTATCTTGAAAATGGCTGTACAAGTTTGAACTCCCAAAAGCAGTGGAGGAGAGTTCCCCTTTCTACACATCCTGTCCAGCAGTACTCAGGAGCCAAAAGCAGGAATCTCAATGAATTCCAGGCCAGTCAAAATTACACAATGAGGCCTTTTCTTCAAACACAACAATGGAATGGATAGATGGCTAAAAGTTCAAGCACACTGATTGTACTTACAGAGTATATGAGTTACTTCCCACCAACCAGATCATAGTTCACAACCATCTACAATGAGATAGTTGCCCTCTTATTTTTTACCAGGAGATATTCAAGTAGGATATTACATATGATAAATAATTTTTAAATGAAACAAAACGTCCTACTGGATACTTGAAACCCATCACTGGGCCTCTGCTAGAGTTCCCTCAGCTAAAGACCTCAAGATCTCTGTTAGATCCACTAATCCTCTTGGGCACATTCTGAGTCCCTACATACTGAATTTTTTAAAATTATTATTGTTTATTTTACATGTCGATTCCTATCCCTCACTCGATACCCTCCCTCCCTCTTACATTCTCTCCCCCTTTATATTCACCCTGACCACCTCCCCTTCCATACACACCCTCTCCAATATGGGGCTATGCCATCCAGGTAGGGTCATGTATTTCTGACATTGAGAGTTCAGTTTAAGGTATGGTTAGAGTTAGGGTGAGCATTATGGTTGGTGGTAGCGTTAGTGTTGGGTTCCTGAAGCCCAGGAAAGAGAGAGAGAGCCCATGGGGAAAATAACAGGAAAGGAAAGTAACGTTCAGATAGAAGAGAGTTTCCCCTTAGCAGTCTATGTAATTATTTGGGACCTTTGCTAAGCAATCAGTGGGATAAGAGATGTGGGAAGAAACATTTGAGTCACCCATAGATAATGTGACCCAGAGCCATAGGTCAACACCTCTACCAGAGATGATTAATAAAGGAGTAGAGCCGTGCTGATATCATGCACCTGGGCTTGCCCAAGGATCCAGAGCTCTTGGGGATTGTACTACAGAAGCAATGGGGGGAAATGTGGGTAGGAGCAAGATGTGTAAACTGATGGACTGCCTGTGAGGTCTAGACAGAGGGCCAGAATCAGGGTTTGGTGAGACAGCAGAACCTGGAGCCCAGAGACAGAAAGGTGAAACAGGAGCCCAGGTCTGAAGAAGGCACATGGGTTTCCCATCCTGAAGTGATTGCTGCCTCAAGGGATGGAGTCACTTTGATACATGTGAACTTACTGGCAGAGGATGAGGAGCTGTAGCTCTGGAGAAACCTGACATGCCCTTGGTCAGCACCCAAAGAGGAAGCAGAGGCAAGGAGCAAGTCCAACCTTTTCTGAATAAGCAGTGCAGCATGCAAAGTAGGGCTCCATCCCACACAGCTGCCTGCAGTCTAAGCATAGAGAGGAATGCTGCATGCCAGGCGTTATCATTGAACTTCCAGGCCAAGACTGCCTTGTGGAAATTGTACAAGGATGTTCTGTGTCTTCCCAGTCCACACACAGAAGCCACCAGCTACAAGTGGCTAAATGATTGTCATGATAAACACTCAATTCCAGGCTCTTTCTTGACAAAAAATAGGCTTAGCTGCAAGTATGTGGTGTTGAGGAACACTTGGCAAGTGAAATTCCACATGAAGATGCTATGTACACTAGGTACTTTAGTGAGGCTACCCTGGACGTAATATCAAAATCCTGGAGATTTTAAGGATGTGGGCAGCTTCTGAAAACGTCAGAGGACCTAGTGTGAGACATATGACCCAGGAAGTACAGGAGAAGAGCCATTTTTAAATTCTTAATATTTATCTAAAAATACATAATAAAAACTATAGCTTCATATACATAGTAGTATCAAAGTTTCAGTTTTACTTTCCAAAATTTTCATTTAGTAAATGTGCAAGCATTTGTTCCTGAGTGACAGGAGCCTCAGAACCCAGAAGAGGGTATCAGGTCTCCTGTTAAAAGAATTACAGATAGGTGTGAACCACCATGTGGATGCTAGGAATTGAACCAGGTGTCCTCTAAGGGCATTAACAACTGAGCCAGCCCTTGGTGCCCCAAGCCCTGCAGAGCTGCATTTGTTCTAAAAAGTGAATCCTATGTGTTCCTTTGGGACTGTGGCTGATATGTCTTATTCAACCTTAGAGGTAGGTTTCTCACCCGAAGCAAAATGCTATGGATTTTTAGACTTCAGAGGTAAAACTCTGTTTTCTAAAACGCAGGTATGCAAGGCTCAAATTCCTCAGGGCTTAATTTAAAAAAAACAAAATTCCTCAAAGCTTTCCAAACATACTAAGAAGTTTGGACTTCATCTTGTGGGGAACTAGAAGCTCCAGAGGGTAGTTAGGTAGCAATGGAAATCACCAAGTTTAGCAAATGATTGAAAGCTGCATGGCCTTCATATTTATAAGGTACGAATATAGAATCTCAGGATGCACTTATTGGCCCACACCCATGAAGTCATGGCCCCCTCTTCTCCTCTTTATGAAAGTGCATAAATGAACTTCAGTGTTGCGATTGTCATAGATGCTATGAAAGTAAAGTCTGAAGAAAGGGTTCTCCCACAAGCCAGAGTCGGCTCCTCTGAGCACTAAAGCTTGTCTGAAACCTTAAAACCACCCGAAAGAGAAACAAACACCTCAAAGAGCTGAATTCGCTCTACTGTCCAGTCCTCTACAGAGCGCTAAGTAACCAGTTAGGGCATATGGAGGGCTTTTGAGAATTTGTTTCATTAAATACAGTCCATGTTGAGGACTAAGTTATTGCATAAATTATCTAAAGCAGAAGTAAATGTTAAAAATCATTTCCAGTTATTTGCTACTCCTTAGTATCAGCTAAGGTCTTGTGGCCACACATGTCACTGTACATACATGGTGAGAATGCAACATGTGGTTTGCACTAAATATCTTCTCCCCAACCCTACCCAGTGATATGTTGAGAGCTCAAAATAGCCAAAATTGGAGTTATTTCCTCTGAAATTAACAAGAAGTTGAGAGATTCTTCTGCAAAAAGGGAATATACACCTGTCAGTCTAACATTAATGTTCACACACTGCATCATTCTCTCCGTGCAGAGGTCCTCCACAACCACATTCTTTGTAAATGTAGTAGTCCATCACTCAATGAATCAGCTGACATAAAAGTTACCAAGTTCATGTTGAGGGTGGTGTGATGATCTGACTATTTTTTTGCATTTACTTGAACTGGGTGATTCCTTATACTACACACACATACACACACACACACACACACACACACACACACACACACACACACACACACCACAGACACAGAAAGGCAGAGAATATCACTTACTGAGCCTCAAATATTGAGATGGTTTCCCAAGGCAGCTAAGACAAGATGCTTGTCTGGTCCCTGGTGTAAGGACTAAAAGAAGGGCACTGTACAAACAAATCCTATGGTAACTGTCCTGGGTGTCTTTCTGAGGTGTCCAGTTCCTAAATGTCACTATGTGGCTAAGAACCCTACAGGAGAACTAATTTGTGATACCCAAAACATAAGTACATAGCTGGAGGCAGCAACAGCTGTTTGATCCAAACTATTCACCATCATGCCCTTAGGTAGACCCTCTACCTGGACAGCTGTGGCTGGAGATGGCTCATTGGGTAAAAGGTCAGGGACAGTGGCACATGACTTTTCTCCAAATACTGAGGAGAGGGACAATATGGAGACAGGAGTCTCCTGCAGTGCATTAACCAGACAGCCTAGCAGAATCCTTGAGATCCAGGTTCAGTGAAGGGCACTTTCTAGGCAGTAACTCAATCACTGCTGAGATTAGCTTTGCTATGGGTTTGACTCCTCAGAAATAGCTTCATGACCTTGGACTTGAGAAGCAAGAAGTTGGGACTTTTGTTGTTGTTTGGGTTTTTTTGGTTTTGTTTTTGTTTTTTGAGACAGGATTTATGTGTAATCACTATGTTCAACCAGGCTGATCTCGAAATCACAGATTCTCTTGTCTCTCAAGTGCTAGAATTAAAGACATCCACTACTATCCTGGTAGGAAAAGGCTGTGTAAAGTAAGACATGAGGGAAAAAAAAGGTCATGAAGGCAACCTTTTTAAAATATTGATAGATTAGTTTGTTTTTAATATTTATTTTTCTTTTGTATGTATATGGCTGTGTGTTTGTACAAGCACATATAGGTGCCCTCCAAAAAAAAAAAAAAAAAAAGCCATCAGAACCCCTACAACACCTGGAGTTACATGTGGTAGTAAGCTCACCCTGTGGAGTCTGGAAACCAATCTCTCATCTTTCTTCTTACTTGGTTACTTTTTGAGATAGGGTCTCCAAATCAGGCTAGCCTTGAACTTGCTATGTAGCTGTGTAGCTGAGGATGACCTTGAACCTCTGATCTTCCTGCCTCTACCTCCCAATACTGGGATTATAGGTAAACACCACCATACATACCCAGTTTCTGGAGAGCCAGGAATAGAGCCCAGGGTCTCATGCATGTTAGGCAAGCACTCTCTAAACAATGAGCTACATACATCTCCATCACAAATTGAACTTTCTGGAAGTTAAGAATTCTGTCCAATAGAAGACACTTAAAATTGGCCAGAAAGGCAACACAGTAAGGAATGAAACTGTTGGTATATAAAGCAGACATAGGGCCTGTAGCCAAAGTAGGGAAACAAGTGCAAACCAGTAGAAAAAGACAGCCCAGTAAAAACCGATCAAGGGCTCAGGCAGACATTTCAGAAACCGCGGACTCTTTTGAGCAAGTGGAAAGGTTGGAGACTTGTCAGTTGTCAGTGAAATCAACAGGCAAATGGAACCATCAGTGCACAGTCATAAGTCTACACAACAATGTAAAAACTTAATGGCAGGGCCAGTGAAAAAGTAAGGTCACTTGCCTGGCTCCTTCAATTTGTCTCTGACTTCCACTCCTGCTATGGGACCTGCTCCCAATAAATGCTTGTTTGAAACACATACACAGAGAGACAGAGGGGTGGGGGAGGAGAATAAGAGAGAAAGAGGAACATGCTAGAAGGTGCACACTAGTTCTCTTCATATCAGCCACAAACTGGAACAACACAAATATCCATCAGCATTAGAGTGGAATTAGGCATGGGTGAGGAAGAGGCCAAGGAGATGGAGAAGCTTAGGGTCAAACTGAGGGCCTCACAGGTGCTAGGGCAGTGCTCTGCTGCTGAGCCTCCAAACTCAACCTCTCTGTGCAAAAGTCATCTCACCTCTGTAGAGCCCTGAGGCCCTGTCTATCAGGTTCAAGTACTTATCCCTTTAAATTCTTCCCTCATCTCCTATTTAGGTGAACTAGGTGGTGTGTACCAATCGAAAGTGCCCCAGTAGATCAAAAGAAGGCAAGAACAAGGCATCCCTTAGCACTTAAATGTTCCTGCCATCTGAATGTCAGCTCTAGCGTGAGAGAGCTGTGTTTTCCTGTTGCACAGTGGTGCTTGATATATAAGTATTGCCATGGATGAAACCAAAAAGAGGCTGAGGAAATGTGATTCATTCCCTTTGCCAAAGAGGGCTGCCTACCTGCAGAGGCTCAGCAGGGTGGGTCTGCCCTTACCCCCTCTGGCAGGTGTTAATGAGATTAGCAATTAAAAGGCAGGCCAGCAGTGGCCAGACACCAGGAACTGACTGAAAGTCAGCTCAGGAAATGGAGAAGGCATGGCCTCAGTGAGGCAACCAGCTGTAGTTCCTGTTTGCCTGTATCCCCTATGCCATGGGCTTGGATAGTGTGGTGTTTCCCATACCTGTGCCAGATAGGATAGTGGAGTTGATTGCCCACTAGCAGGATACGGGAGTTGCCTGGATACAGGTGGCAGTGATCCTTGATGCAGGTGGGATATATCACTTGTTCCTAGATATCCCAGGATGCCCTTACCTTCTGTTAAAAAGAGACATCCAGTCAAATGTAGGAGCCTGGATTTGTTTGGACTCTGAACAGCCATCAGTAACCGATAAACAGAGAAGGAGCTTGATCCTGTAGGCAGTGTATGGTCTGGCTGTCTAAAAGCTATGGCTGCCATGGCTGTACTGGTCAAAGACTCTGACATGTTAACTTAGGGGCAGAAAGTAACTACAGTAGCCCCCCATGCACTGGTGAGCAGGAGAGCATTGTCCAGCATCCCACAGAACAATGGATGTTCAATGCCCACATGAATCACTGATGCACTACCTGCCACTCTTCTGCCTGAGAAGACTGAAGAACAAGTAATTTGGGACTGTCATCACCTGCTGATTAAAGAGACAGGAGATTGCAAAGACCTTACAGTCTTCCCTCTGGCCATGGAAATACTAACTTGGTTCACTGATGGGAACCTTGTGAAAGGTAAAGAAAGGACTGGGACAAGGATGTGAATGAAACCTGCAGAGTTTGAGCCAACAGCCTGCCAGAAGGAACCTCAGCATGAGAAGCTGAGTTCTTGGCCTTAACACAGGCCTTGCAGCTGGCCAAAGAAAAGAAAGAACATCTGTAAACCTGTACATGGGCAGCAGTTATGCTGTTATAACTATCCATGTGCAAGGGGCTATCTGTAAACAAAGGGGACTGGCTAAGCTTTACAGTGAGCAAGTGAGAGAGCCAGAGATGAGCTGACACCTTCATTCCTCCACATTTTCTTCCCACTGTCCTGCTTGAGTCGCTGCTGTAATTCTCATTAGGGACAGTAACCTGGAGGATAAGCTAAGTAAGCCCCTTTCTGGCCTGCATTGTGTGTGGTCAGTGTTTTAGCACAGCAACAGATGCTCACCAGAACGGTAAGATATGATTTTCTTCTTTTCAACTCTGGTGAAGTAAATGTATGTTTTATTGTTTATTTTTATCTCATTTGTTCTTTTGCCAAATAGGCTCTTAGCAATACAGTCCTTTCTGTCCTTGAATTTGTGACTCCTGTCTCAAGCTTCTGAGTACTGAGCAAGACATGTACCATCCCACTGGTTTGTATTTTTCAATAATTAAATATGAGTTGGTTACATTTAATTCTCTTTATGTATACTTATTTGTTTTGAGGCAGGGTCTTGTTTTGTAGCCAAGCCCGCTTGAAGGTATTAGCAGTCATCTGTCCATACTTCCAAGTGCTGCAATTATAAACTTGCATAGAGAAATGGGAGGCATTGGTGTTTGTTTGAAAGACGGGGTAAGGAAACATTGAATAAATTGATTAATTTGAATACTGCTTCAGTTATAAACTTGCACTACACATAGCTACCTAAAAGCATGGGGATTTTTGTAAAAGTAAAAAATTATATATGTTTAGGCTTATATTTTGTCATGTTCAAAAAACAAGCTGGTAGTTATCTAAGACAGAGGAATATGTTGTCAGTTTAGCATTGCAAATGGAATGCATTCTAGTTGGAGGAGGGATATATATGACAAATGTGGAAGGCAGTTACCCTATTCACCCTGCTTAAATTTTTTTCTTTTGTTTTACAGAGCATAATAATATTTTAACTTTAGAGAAATGGGAGGCATTGGTGTTTGTTTGAAAGAGGGGTAAGGAAACATTGAATAAATTGATTAATTTGAAAACTGCTTCCCTCAAAGCCATAAAAACCTCAATTCACTCCTCACAATTCTTGAAAATTAATCCAGATTGCTGGGTTGTGGATTATGCCTTTAACACCAGTACTTTGGAGGCAGAGTCAGAGGCAGAAAGTTCTTCAAAGGCCAGCCTGTTCTACAGAGTAAGTTTCAAGACAGCCAGGGCATCATCTAGGATCCTTGTCTCGAGTGAAAAAACATAATGGTTGCATATACTTCTAACTTCGACATTGAGAGGCAGAGATAGGTGGAATGAGAAACTCCATCTCCAAATTATGTAAAAATAAGACAGCAGCTTAAGATACATTGTGCAATTGCATGCCTTTTCTGCTCTTAAATAAGAGCAGGTTTCAGTTTCTAGCCCATGTGGTGGACTACAACTGTCCTGAACTGCTATTCCAGGGAAACCAGCACTGACTTGTGACTTCAGTGGTCACCAGATTCACAAGCAACGCACTTAAATACATGAAGGAAAGAATCTCATAGTCTTGTAAGTTAGGCTTTATATCAAAAAACCAAGTAGACAGTATCACCCCAAACTTGATTTCTGTCCTCCATTCCTTCTTCATATATATGTCTGATCTACCATCCACCACCAGAGAATAAATGGATACGTAAGAGCCGAGTATATGTAGTGATACAAATAGTTGTTACCAGACAAACTTAAAACTTTGTGGTTCCTTTAATGATCAAACCTGTGTACCACTCAGCCATCCAGGATGATTCTGAAAATATGGGACACTAGGGAGAGCTGAATGATAATGTTGAGGTATCTCATGTTCCATTACTATTAAAGTAGAATCATACCACCCATGTCTATAGATGGAATAATATCAATAGTCAGACTGCCTTTCAAAGGTAAGGATAATTGATCCTTCAAGAAGACCATGACATTAGACCATTTTCCTTAAGTTAATATGATTGATGTAGATGTGCTACATGAAAAATCTTTTTTTTTTTTTTCTTAAACACTCAAGTTAACTCATGTGAATTTAGGCACATGAGAACCTTTGCAGTATACTAATCACATCTGTTTTCTCTGAATATAAGGCAGTTTTTAAACAATGATTAGTGAAACTATATATTTACAATATATAAATAATATGCACTCTACTTCATTCTTTATCCACCAGGAATGGGGCAGGATCTACTGTGTTCATAGTAATGGGCAAAGAGGTGATCATGGGAATATTAGTGTAAGTATTGTGTAATTTGAGTACTGTATTGACAGTGAAAAACTGGCTGTGTTTATACTTGCAATACAGATTGTGCTGAGTACATATTGCTTTTGTCCCATTTGTGGGGATGGAATTTCATTAAGATTGTTGTTAACTTGGAGCAGGGCAATAATTCAGGTGTGTTTTACTACAGTATAAATTGGAGCAATCTGTATTTACTACCAAAGATATTACACGCAGGGCTATAATTCAGGGATATTTTACTACAGTAGGAATTGTAAAAGGGAGTTGAGCATGGTGACTGATACCTGTAATCTTAACCTGAAAAGGAGGTTGGAGTATCAGAACTCTAGTTATTTTTTTACCACATAGGAGAAGTCAAGCACGAAACAATGTCATAATTGTTCTTTCTTGCTAGATGTATTAGGTGATCCTTTTTTCATTTTTTTGTGTTTGGCATAACCTACATTTTTGGCAGTTTATCTCTGTGTAATAGCCCTGCCCTTCTTAGCCCATAGTTTGTATTCAAGGGTGGTCTCCAACTCACAGATAACCACTGCACTTCTGTCTCCCAAGAACTACAATTAAAAAATTGTGAGGCTTAAACTGCCTTGTATGTCAATTTACCCATTAGGCATTCCTATTATTATGTAGTTCCATTACCATCCTTGCACCTTACTATAATCATATCTGGTTTCATTAAAAAAAAAAAAAAAAAAAAAACAGACAAGTGTCCATTAACTAGAAAAGATTTGGACACTCATGTAGAATTCCTCAAAAAATGTAAAAAAGACAGAATTCATAAACATAAACTACTCTTATAACAATATGAGGTACTATGTAAACTTCTTCATAGGCCTATGTATGATGCGCATATCACCTCTGACCCCACCGTAGAGAAGCTGAACCTGTTCCAACAACATGTGGCAACTTTGAGGCAATCCTGCCTAACCATTCCTTTTGAGCAATTGGCCGTTTAACTTTTTATTAAACCAATTAAGTGCCTTAGGCAGGCAA
Source organism: Phodopus roborovskii (assembly GCF_943737965.1). Lineage (NCBI taxonomy): Eukaryota > Metazoa > Chordata > Mammalia > Rodentia > Cricetidae > Phodopus > Phodopus roborovskii. Next base: position 58,460 of record NW_026126313.1, read on the forward strand.
GGTAAAAAGCACCCTATTTTCACATAATGATCAAATGTCCCACAAGTTTAACTTTTAATCATCCCCTTCTAGTTTTAGCATTTTGCTTGATCTCAGGTCCTTCGTGTTTGTACTTTATTGACTGAGATACCTACTCAGGCCCTATTTTGCTTTGTTGGTAATAGAGGCTGAACTTAAATCTCTTAGTATCAGGAATTCTAGACACTAGCCTATAACCCCTAATTATAGCCCATAATTTACTACTTTTTAATTTACAAACAAAATCTACCTCAATTTTGTGTGAATAAGAAATGTAATAAAAATTAATTATTGTCTCAGAATGCATAGCACTAGCCATTTTAACTAAACTAATGCTTATTTATGTTAACAATATAAAATTTTATTCCTGAGATGATCATGGTGTTTCATGCCGTTGAATCCAGCACTCAGGAGCCAAAAGCATGAATCTCAATGAATTCCAGGCCAGTCACAGATACATAATGAGGCCCTTTCTTAAAAACACAACAATGGAAGAGACAGAAGCCTAAAAGTTGAAGCACACTGACTGTACTTACAGAGGATATGAGTTAACTCCCACCAACCAGATGGTAGCTCACGACCATCTACAATCAGATCTGTTGCCCTCTTCTTTTCTACCAGCAGACATTCAAGCAGGGTACTACATATGACAAAATAACTTTTAAAAATGAAATAAAATGTCCTACTGGTTACTTGAAACCCATCACTGGGCCTCTGCTAGAGTTCCCTCAGCTAAAGACCGCCAAATACTTGTTAGATCCCCATATCCTCTTGGGAACATCCTGAGTCCATGCATGCCGGATATTTTTTAAATTAGTTCATGATTTTTTACATGTAGATCCTTGTTCCTTATATCTCCCTCAATTCCTTCCCTTCCTCTTATCATCTTTTGCCCCCTCACATTCACCCTGACCACCCTGCCATCCTATTCACCCACAATCAACACATAGGGCTAGGCCATCCAAGTGGGGTCATGTATTTCTGACAGCGCATTTGAAGTGTTGATTAGAATGTCTCTTCTATGTCTAGGTTTAGGGGGTATCCCTGGATTGGGGGGAATGTGTCCTCAAGGTCCTTTTGCGCACCAGGAATACATCCAGGTCCCACTGTCTGAACTCCATTAGACAGCTCACACCTTCTAGCTGATACCCATCTCAGGGGTCTGAGTCAGTTCCATGCTGGATTCACAGCTAACAGTCTGGGGTCCTATTAGCTCCTCCTTCATCAGGTCAGCTGTCTCAACGTGTTTCTGCAACTCGATCTTGTCCTCTCTCTCTCTCTGCATCTGGATTCTAGTTAGACGCAGTGTTTACTTATGGGTGTTTGCTTCTGTGTTCTACAGAGACTAGATGAGGGCTCCATGTAGCGCTCGAGTTAGTTGCTGATCTCATTTTCAGGGAAGGTCAATAATAGAAGCCTTTCCACTGTTGCTCAGATTGTTAGTTGGAGTCAGTCTTGTAGGTCTCTAGATATAACTTTAGGTTCAACTTTCCCTTCAAACCAATAATGACTTGCTCTTTTATGTTCTCTCCCTCTCTACCATGTTCTACTTTTTGTGCCTGGGTTACCTCATTCATGATTATTTCTTCAAGTGCCATCCACTTGCCTGTGCATTTAAAGATTCCATTTTTTTCTGTCTATTAGTAGTCCATTGTGTAGATGTGCCACAAGTTCTTTATCCATTCTTCAGTTGAAAGGCATCTGGGTAGCTTCTAGGTTCTTGCTATTACAAATAATGCTGCTATACATATAATTAAACACTTGTCTCTGTTGCATGAATGTGGATAATTTGGGTATATGGCTATGAGTGGGATTGCCAGGTCCTGTGGTAAACCAATTCCCATCTTGCTGAGGAACTGCCATAGCTATCTTGAAAATGGCTGTACAAGTTTGAACTCCCAAAAGCAGTGGAGGAGAGTTCCCCTTTCTACACATCCTGTCCAGCAGTACTCAGGAGCCAAAAGCATGAATCTCAATGAATTCCAGGCCAGTCAAAATTACATAATGAGGCCTTTTCTTCAAACACAAGAATGGAATGGATAGATGGCTAAAAGTTCAAGCACACTGCTTGTACTTACAGAAGATATGAGTTACTTCCCACCAACCAGATGGTAGTTCACAACCATCTACAATGAGATAGTTGCCCTCTTATTTTTTACCAGGAGATATTCAAGTAGGATATTACATATGATAAATAATTTTTAAATGAAACAAAACGTCCTACTGGATACTTGAGACCCGTCACTGGGCCTCTGCTAGAGTTCCCTCAGCTAAAGACCTCAAGATCTCTGTTAGATCCACTAATCCCCTTGGGCACATTCTGAGTCCCTACATACTGAATTTTTTTAAATTATTATTGTTTATTTTACATGTCGATTCCTATCCCTCACTCGATACCCTCCCTCCCTCTTACATTCTCTCCCCCGTTACATTCACCCTAACCACCTCCCCTTCCATTCACCCCCTCTCAAATATGGGGCTATGCCATCCAGGTAGGGTCATGTATTTCTGACATTGAGAGTTCAGTTTAAGGTATTGTTAGAATTAGGGTGAGCATTATGGTTGGTGGTAGCGTTAGTGTTGGGTTCCTGAAGCCCAGGAAAGGACTGAGAGCCCATGGGGAAAATAACAGGAAAGGAAAGTAACGTTCAGATAGAAGAGAGTTTCCCCTTAGCAGTCTATGTAATTATTTGGAACATTTGCTAAGCAATCAGTGGGATAAGAGATGTGGGAAGAAACATTTGAGGCACCCATAGATAATGTGACCCAGAGCCATAGGTCAATACCTCTACCATAGATTATTAATAAAGGAGTAGAGCCGTGCTGATATCATGCACCTGGGCTTGCCCAAGGATCCAGAGCTCTTGGGGTTTGTACTGCAGAAGCAATGGGGGAAATGTGGGTAGGAGCAAGATGTGTAAACTGATGGACTACCTTTGAGGTCTAGACAGAGAGGGAAACATTGGAAAAACACGGAGGGCCAGAATCAGGGTTTGGTGTGATAGCAGAACCTGGAGCCCAGAGACAGGAAGGTGAAACAGGAGCCCAGATCTGAAGAAGGCACATGGGTTTCCCATCCTGTAGTGATTGTTGCCTCAAGGGATGGAGTCACCTTTGATACATGTGAACTTCCTGGCAGAGGATGAGGAGCTGTACCTCTGGAGAACCTTGACATGCCCTTGGTCAGCACCCAAAGAGGAAGCAGAGGCAAGGAGCAAGTCCTATCCTTTTCTGAGGAAGCAGTGCAGCATGCAAAGTAGGGCTCCATCCCACACAGCTGCCTGCAGTCTAAGTATAGAGAGGAATGCTGCATGCCAGGCGTTATCATTGAACTTCCAGGCCAAGACTGCCTTGTGGAAATTGTACAAGGATGTTCTGTGTCTTCCCAGTCCACACACAGAAGCCACCAGCTACAAGTGGCTAAATGATTGTCATGATAAACAGTCAATTCCAGGCTCTTTCTTGACAAAAAAATAGGCTTAGCTGCAAGTTTGTGGTGTTGAGGAACACTTGGCAAGTGAAATTCCTCATGAAGATGCTATGTACACTAGGTACTTTAGTGAGGCTACCCTGGACGTAATATCAAAATCCTGGAGATTTTAAGGATGTGGGAAGCTTCTGAAAAGGTCAGAGTACCTAGTGTGAGACATATGACCCAGGAAATACAGGAGAAGAGCCATTTTTAAATTCTTAATATTTATCTAAAAATACATAATAAAAACTATAGCTTCATATACATAGTAGTATCAAAGTTTCAGTTTTACTTTCCAAAATTTTTATTTAGTAAATGTGCATGCATTTGTTCCTGAGTGACAGGAGCATTCAGAACCCAGAAGAGGGTATCAGCTCTCCTGTTAAAAGAATTACAGATAGGTGTGAACCACCATGTGGATGCTAGGAATTGAACCAGGTGTCCTCTAAGGGCATTAACCACTGAGCCAGCCCTTGGTGCCCCAAACCCTGCAGAGCTGCATTTGTTCTGAAAAGTGAATCCTATGTGTTCCTTTGGGACTGTGGCTGATATGTCTTATTCAACCTTAGAGGTTGGTTTCTCACCTGAAGCAAAATGCTGTGGATTTTTAGACTTCAGAGGTAAAACTCTGTTTTCTAAAACCCAGGTATGCAAGGCTCAAATTCCTCAGGGCTTAATTTAAAAAAAAACAAAATTCCTCAAAGCTTTCCAAACATACTAAGAAGTTTGGACTTCATCTTGTGGGGAACTAGAAGCTCTAGAGGGTAGTTAGGTAGCAATGGAAATCACCAAGTTTAGCAAGTGATTGAAAGCTGCATGGCCTTCATATTAATAAGGTAAAAATATAGAATCTCGGGATGCACTTATTGGCCCACACCCATGCAGTCATGGCCCCCTCTTCTCCTCTTTATGAAAGTGCATAAATGAACTTCAGTGTTGCGATTGTCATAGATGCTATGAAAGTAAAGTCTGAAGAAAGGGTTCTCCCACAAGCCAGAGTAGGCTTCTCTGAGCACCAAAGCTTGTCTGAAACCTTAAAACCACCCAAAAGAGAAACAAACACCTCAAAGAGCTGAATTAGCTCTACTGTCCAGTCCTCTACAGAGCTCTAAGTAACCAGTTAGGGCATATGGAGGGCTTTTAAGAATTTGTTTCATTAAATACAGCCCATGTTGAGGACTAAGTTATTGTATAAATTATCTAAAGCAGAAGTAAATGTTAAAAATCATTTCCAGTTATTTGCTACTCCTTAGTATCAGCTAAGGTCTTGTGGCCACACATGTCACTGTACATGCATGGTGAGAATGCAACATGTGGTTTGCACTAAATATCTTCTCCCCAACCCTACCCAGTGATATGTTGAGAGCTCAAAATAGCCAAAATTGGAGTTATTTCCTCTGAAATTAACAAGAAGTTGAGAGATTCTTCTGCAAAAAGGGAATATACATCTGTCAGTCTAACATTAATGTTCTCACACTGCATCATTCTCTCCGTGCAGAGGTCCTCCACGACCACATTCTTTGTAAATGTAGTAGTCCATCACTCAATGAATCAGCTGACATAAAAGTTACCAAGTTCATGTTTAGGGTGGTGTGATGATCTGACTATTTTTTTGCATTTACTTGAACTGGGTGATTTTTTATACTACACACAAACACACACACACACACACACACACACACACACACACACACACACATACACACACACACACACACATCACAGACACACAAAAGCAGAGAATATCACCTACTGAGTCTCAAATATTGGGATGGTTTCCCAAGGCAGCTAAGACAAGATGCTGGTCTGGTCCCTGGTGTAAGGACTAAAAGAAGGGCACTGCCACCATTGTACAAACAAATCCTATGGTAACTGTCTTGGGTGTCTTTCTGAGGTGTCCAGTTCCTAAATGTCACTATGTGGCTAAGAACCCTACAGGAGAACAAATTTTTGATACCCAAAACATAAGTACATAGCTGGAGGCAGCAACAGCTGTTTGATCCAAACTATTCACCATCATGCCCTTAGGTAGACCCTCTACCTGGACAGCTGTGGCTGGAGATGGCTCATTGGGTAAAAGGTCAGGGACAGTGGCACATGATTTTTCTCCAAATACTGAGGAGAGGGACAATATGGAGACAGGAGTCTCCTGCAGTGCATTAACCAGACAGCCTAGCAGAATCCTTGAAATCCAGGTTCAGTGAAGGGCACTTTCTAGGCAGTAACTCAATCACTGCTGAGATTAGCTTTGCTATGGGTTTGACTCCTCAGAAATAGCTTCATGACCTTGGACTTGAGAAGCAAGAAGTTGGGACTTTTGTTGTTGTTTGGGTTTGTTTGGTTTTGTTTTTGTTTTTTTGAGACAGGATTTATGTGTAATCACTATGTTCAACCAGGCTGATCTCGAAATCACAGATTCTCTGGTCTCTCAAGTGCTAGAATTAAAGACATCTACTACTATCCTGGTAGGAAAAGGCTGTGTAAAGTAAGACATGAGGGAAAAAAAGGTCATGAAGGCAACCTTTTAAAATATTGATAGATTAGTTTGTTTTTAATATTTATTTTTCTTTTGTATGTATATGACTGTGTGTTTGTACAAGCACATATAGGTGCCCTCCAAAAAAAAAAAAAAAAAAAAAAAAGCCATCAGAACCCCTATAACACCTGGAGTTCCATGTGGAAGTAAGCTCACCCTGTGGAGTCTGGAAACCAATCTCTCATCTTTCTGCTTACTTGGTTACTTTTTGAGATAGGGTCTCCAAAAACAGGCTAGCCTTGAACTTGCTATGTAGCTGTGTAGCTGAGGATGACCTTGAACCTCTGATCTTCCTGCCTCTACCTCCCAAATACTGGGATTATAGGTAAACACCACCATACATACCCCGTTTCTGGAGAGCCAGGAATAGAGCCCAGGGTCTCATGCATGTTAGGCAAGCACTCTCTAAACACTGAGCTACATATATCTCCATCACAAATTGAACTTTCTGGAAGTTAAGAATTCTCTCCAATAGAAGACACTTAAAATTGGCCAGAAAGGCAACACAGTAAGGAATGAAACTGTTGGTATATAAAGCAGACATAGGGCCTGTAGCCAAAGTAGGGAAACAAGTGCAAACCAGTAGAAAAAGACAGCCCAGTAAAAACCGATCAATGGCTCAGGAAGACATTTCAGAAACCGCGGGCTCTTTTGAGCAAGTGGAAAGGTTGCAGACTTGTCAGTTGTCAGTGAAATCAACAGGCAAATGGAACCATCAGTGCACAGTCATAAGTCTACACAACAATGTAAAAACTTAATGGCAGGGCCAGTGAAATGGTATGGTCACTTGCCTGGCTCCTTCAATTTGTCTCTGACTTCCACTCCTGCTATGGGACCTGCTCCCAATAAATGCTTGTTTGAAACACATACACAGAGAGACAGAGGGGTGGGGGAGGAGAATAAGAGAGAAAGAGGAATATGCTAGAAGGTGCACACTAGTTCTGTTCATAGCAGCCACAAACTGGAACAACACAAATATCCATCAGCATTAGAGTGGAATTAGGCATGGGTGAGGAAGAGGCCAAGGAGATGGAGAAGCTTAGGGTCAAACTGAGGGCCTCACAGGTGCTAGGGCAGTGCTCTGCTGCTGAGCCTCCAAACTCTACCTCTCTGTGCAAAAGTCATCTGTCCTCTGTAGAGCCCAGAGTCCCTGTCTATAAGGTTCAAGGACTTATCCCTTTAAATTGTTCCTGGTTCTCCTATTTAGGTGAACTAGGTGGTGTGTACCAATTCAAAGTGCCCCAGTAGATCAAAAGAAGGCAAGAACAAGGCATCCCTTAGCAATTAAACGTTCCTGCCATCTGAATGTCAGCTCTAGCGTGAGAGAGCTGTGTTTTCCTGTTGCAAAGTGGTGCTTGACATACAAGTATTGCCATGGATGAATCCAAAAGAGGCTGATTAAATGTGATCCTAACCTGTGCTCTGAAGTCCACACCCACTGCCAAGAGGGCTGCCTACCTGCAGAGGCTCAGCAGTGTGGGTCTCAACTTACCTCCTCTGGCAGGTGTTGAGATTAGCAATTAAAAGGCAGGCCAGCAGAGGGCAGACACCAGGACCTGACTGAGAGCCAGCTCAGGAAATGGAGAAGGCATGGCCTCAGTGAGGCAACCAGCTGCAGTTCCTGTTCGCCTGCATCCCCTATGCCATGGGCTTGGAAAGTGTGGTGTTTCCCGTACCTGTGCCAGATAGTACATTGGAGTTGAGAGCCCACTAGCAGGATACAGGAGCTGCCTGGACGCCGGGGGCAGTGATCCTTTATGTGGGTCGGGTATATCACTTGTTCCTAGATATCCTAGGATGCCCTTACCTCCTGTCAAATGTAGGAGACTGGATTTGTTTTGACTCTGAACAGCCATCAGTAACTGATAAACAGGGAAAGAACTTGATCCTGTAGGCAGTGGAAGGTCTGGCCGTCTAAAAGATATGGCTGCCATGGCTGTACTGGTCAAAGACTCTGACATGTTAACTTAGGGGCAGAAAGTAACTGCAATAGCCCCCCATGCACTAGTGAGCAGGAGAGCATTGTCCGGCAGCCCACAGAACAATGGATGTCCAATGCCCACATGAATCACTGATGCACTACCTGCCACTCTTCTGCCTGAGAAGACTGAAGAACAAGTAATTTGGGACTGTCATCACCTGCTGATTAAAGAGACAGGAGATTGCAAAGACCTTACAGTCTTCCCTCTGGCCATGGAAACACTAACTTGGTTCACTGATGCGAACCTTGTGAAAGGTAAAGAAAGGACTGGGACAAGGATGTGAATGAAACCTGCAGAGTTTGAGCCAGCAGCCTGCCAGAAGGAAACTCAGCATGAGAAGCTGTGCTCTTGGCCTTAACACAGGCCTTGCAGCTGGCCAAAGAAAAGAAAAAAAATCTGTAAACCTGTACATGGGCAGCAGTTATGCTGTTATAACTGTCCATGTGCAAGGGGCTATCTGTAAACAAAGGGGACTGGCTAAGCTTTACTGTGAGCAAGTGAGAGAGCCAGAGATGAGCTGACACCTGCATTCCTCCACATTTTCTTCCCACTGTCCTGCTTGAGTCGCTGCTGTAATTCTCATTAGGGACAGTGACCTGGAGCATAAGCTAAGTAAGCCCCTTTCTGGCCTGCATTGTGTGTGGTCAGTGTTTTAGCACAGCAACAGATGCTCACCAGAACGGTAAGATATGATTTTCTTCTTTTCAAATCTGGTGAAGTAAATGTATGTTTTATTGTTTATTTTCATCTCATTTGTTCTTTTGCCAAGATAGGCTCTTAGCAATACAGTCCTTTCTGTCCTTGAATTTGTGACTCCTGTCTCAAGCTTCTGAGTACTGAGCAAGGCATGTACCACTGGTTTGTATTTTTCACTAATTAAATATGAGATGGTTACATTTAATTCTCTTTATGTATACTGATTTGTTTTGAGGCAGGGTCTTGCTTTGTAGCCAAGCCGCTTGAAGGTATTAGCAGTCATCTGTCCATACTTCCAAGTGCAGCAATTATAAACTTGCATAGAGAAATGGGAGGCATTGGTGTTTGTTTGAAAGACAGGGTAAGGAAACATTGAATAAATTGATTAATTTGAAAATTGCTTCAATTATAAACTTGCACTACACATAGCTACCTAAAAGCATGGGGCTTTTTTGTAAAAGTAAAAAATTATGTATGTTTAGGCTTATATTTTGTCATGTTCAAAAAACAAGCTGGTAGGTATCTAAGACAGAGGAATATGTTGTCAGTTTAGCATTGCAAATGGAAAGCATTCTAGTTGGAGGAGGGATATATATGACAAATGTGGAAGGCAGTTACCCTATTCACCCTGCTTAAAATTTTTCTTCTTTTGTTTTACAGAGCATAATAATATTTTAACTTTAGAGAAATGGGAGGAATTGGTGTTTGTTTGAAAGAGGGGGTAAGGAAACATTGAATAAATTGATTAATTTGAAAACTGCTTCCCTCAAAGCCATAAAAACCTCAATTCACTCCTCACAATTCTTGAAAATTAATCCAGATTGCTGGGTTGTGGATTATGCCTTTAACACCAGTACTTTGGAGGCAGAGTCAGAGGCAGAAAGTTCTTCAAAGGCCAGACTGTTCTACATAGTAAGTTTCAAGACAGCCAGGGAATCATATAGGAACATTGTCTCGAGTGAAAAAAACATAATGGTTGCATATACTTCTAACTTCAACATTGAGAGGCAGAGATAGGTGGAATGAGAAACTCCATCTCCAAAATACGTAAAAATAAGACAGCAGCTTAAGATACATTGTGCAATTGCATGCCTTTTCTGCTCTTGAATAAGAGCAGGTTTCAGTTTCTAGCCCATGTGGTGGACTACAACTGTCCTGAACTGCTATTCCAGGGAAACCAGCACTGACTTGTGAATTCAGTGGTCACCAGATTCACAAGCAAAACACTTAAATACATGAAGGAAAGAATCTCATAATCTTGTAAGTTAGGCTTTATATCAAAAAACCAAGTAGACAGTATCACCCCAAACTTGATTTCTGTCCTCCATTCCTTCTTCATATATATGTCTGATCTACCATCCACCACCAGAGAATAAATGGGTACATAAGAGCCGAGTATATGTAGTGATACAAATAGTTGTTACCAGACAAACTTAAAACTTTGTGGCTCCTTTAATGATCAAACCTGTGTACCACCCAGCCATCCATTTGAAAATATGGGACACTAGGAAGAGCTGAATGATAATGTTGAGGTATCTCATGTTCCACTACTATTAAAGTAGAATCATACCACCCATGTGTATAGATGGAATAATACCAATAGTCAGACTGCCTTTCAAAGGTAAGGATAATTGATCCTTCAAGAAGACCATGACATTAGACCATTTTCCTTAAGTTAATATGATTGATGTAGATGTGCTACATGAAAAATCCTTTTTTTTTTTTTTTTCTTAAACACTCAAGTTCACTCATGTGAATTTAGGCACATGAGAACCTTTGCAGTATACTAATCACATCTGTTTTCTCTGAATATAAGGCAGTTTTTAAACAATGATTAGTAAAACTATATTTTTACAATATATAAATAATATTCACTCTACTTCATTCTTTATCCACCAGGAATGGGGCAGGATCTACTGTATTCATAGTAATGGGCAAAGAGGTGATCATGGGAATATTAGTGTAAGTATTGTGTAATTTGAGTACTGTATTGACAGTGAAAAACTGGCTGTGTTTATACTTGCAATACAGATTGTGCTGAGTACATATTGCTTTTGTCCCATTTGTGGGGATGGAATTTCATTAAGATTGTTGTTAACTTGGAGCAGGGCAATAATTCAGGTGTGTTTTACTACAGTATAAATTGGAGCAATCTGTATTTACTACCAAAGATATTACACGCAGGGCTATAATTCAGGGATATTTTACTACAGTAGGAATTGTAAAAGGGAGTTGAGCATGGTGACTGATACCTGTAATCTTAACCTGAAAAGGAGGTTGGAGTATCAGGACTCTAGTTATTTTTTTTACCACATAGGAGAAGTCAAGCACGAAACAAAGTCATAATTGTTCTTTCTTGCTAGAAGTATTAGGTGATCCTTTTTTCATTTTTTTCGGTTTGGCATAACCTACATTTTTCGCAGTTTATCTCTGTGTAATAATCCTGCCTATCTTAGCCCATAGTTTGTATTCAAGGGTGGTCTCCAACTCACAGATAACCACTGCACTTCTGTCTCCCAAGTGCTACAATTAAAAAATTGTGACACCACCCGAGGCTTAAACTGCCTTGTATGTCAATTTAACCATTTGGCATTCCTATTATTTTGTAGTTCTATTACCATCCTTGCACCTTGCTATAATCATATCTGGTTTCATTTTAAAAAAAAAAAAACAGACAAGTGTCCATTAACTAGAAAAGAATTGGACACTCATGTAGAATTCCTCAAAAAATGTAAAAAAGACAGAATTCATAAACATAAACTACTCTTATAAAAATATGAAGAACTATGTAAACTTCTTCATAGGCCTATGTATGATGCGCATATCACCTCTGACCCCACCGTAGAGAAGTTGAACCTGTTCCAACAACATGTGGCAACTTTGAGGCAAACAAAGCTATGCTGCTGCATTCATTCCCCAATGTAATTTCATTGGACTTTTATGTATCTCATAACAATTTTGATTGTTTTAAGAATTTAGGAATTGACAGTTTGTCAATAATAATAACAAATCATATTGTGTATGAGAAAATTGGAACTAACTTCAGATTCAAGTTTTGAAAAAGATGGAGTGTGTGAATTTCAAAGTGTATTTTCTGTGTCATTGCAGAGTATCGTGGCACTACATACATTGCTTTTGCAGATAATATTTGTTCAGATTCTGCAGTATCAATTCACTTGTATTTATCAATTTGAAAAACCTGACAGCTTTTGCCTTAATTCTAAATAAGGAGCCAGTTTGTATTAAGGGATGCTGAGGTAGGCATCACTTCAGTTTTAGACCAGCCTTGTACACAAAGTGAGTTTGGGGACAGGCAGGGATACACAGGGAAACCATTTCTCGAGTAAACAAACAGAAAAGGCACATACAGGGATATAATAGGTGAAGACAACCAACCACATTACAATATGGAATATATCGGTTTACTGTGTGTGTGTGTGTGTGTGTGTGGGTGTGGGTGGGTGTGGGTATGGGTGTGTGTGTTTATATTATGGGGAGAGAGAGACAGAAGCACAGATAGATAGAGACAAAACAATAGAGAGATCACGTGTCAAAGTCCATTCAATTCCAATTGTCCATCTTATTTATCAGGTTCACATTTATGAAGGTACACTTTTCTGCCACTGAGACTTACAGATCTCTCTCACCTTTCCAGTGCTATTATGTAGTTGGACTTTCTTGTCATATTTTCTTGGAACAATCCAACCCCAAATAATGACACAGACATTTCTAAATTATGAATGATTGGCCTTTAAATTAACCTTGTTCCCAACGATTTCCTATACCTTAACAAATGTCTATTAGCCTATTGTCTATTATTCTGTATTCGCAGCTCCTTCCTTGTCTTCCTGGCATGGGTCCAGGCCTAGATTCATTCCCCTGAGTTTTTCTCCCAGCCCAGCAATCCTGGCTAACCATTCCTTTTGAGCAATTGGCCGTTTAACTTTTTATTAAACCAATAAAGGGCCTTAGGCAGGCAAGGTAAAAAGCACCCTATTTTCACATAATGATCAAATGTCCCACAGGTTTAACTTTTAATCATCCCCTTCTAGATTTAGCATTTTGCTTGATCTCAGGTCCTTCGTGTTTTTACTTTATTGACTGAGGTACCTACTCAGGCCCTATTTTGTTTTGTTGGTAATAGAGGCTGAACTTAAATCTCTTAGTATCAGGAATTCTAGACACTAGCCAATAACCCCTAATTATAGCCCATAATTTACTACTTTTTAATTTACAAACAAAATCTACCTCAATTTTGAGTGAATAAGAAATGTAATAAAAATTAATTATTGTCTCAGAATGCAAAGCACTAGCCATTTTAACTAAACTAATGCTTATTTATGTTAACAATATGAAATTTTATTCCTGAGATGATCATGGTGTTTCATGCCTTTGAACCCAGGACTCAGGAGCCAAAAGCATGACTCTCAATGAATTCCAGGCCAGTCACAGGTACATAATGAGGCCCTTTCTTAAAAACACATCAATGGAAGAGACAGAAGCCTAAAAGTTGAAGCACACTGACTGTACTTACAGAGATTATGAGTTAAATCCCACCAACCAGATGGGAGCTCACGACCATCTACAATCAGATCTGTTGCCCTCTTCTTTTCTACCAGAAGACATTCAAGTAGGGTACTACATTTGACAAAATAACTTTTAAAAATGAAATAAAATGTCCTACTGGTTACTTGAAACCCATCACTGGGCCTCTGCTAGAGTTCCCTCAGCTAAAGACCGCCAAATACTTGTTAGATCCCCATATCCTCTTGGGAACATCCTGAGTCTATGCATGCCAGATATTTTTTAAAATTAGTTCATGATTTTTTACATGTAGATCCTTGTTCCCTATATCTTCCTCAATTCCTTCCCTTCCTCTTATCATCTGTTGCCTCCTCACATTCACCCTGACCACCCTGCCATCCTATTCACCCACAATCAACACATAGGGCTAGGCCATCCAAGTGGGGTCATGTATTTCTGACAGCGCATTTGAAGTGTTGATTAGAATATCTCTTCTATATCTAGGTTTAGGGGGTATCCCTGGATTGGGGGTATGTGTCCTCAAGGTCCTTTTGCGCACCAGGAATACATCCAGGTCCCACTGTCTGAACTCCATTAGACAGCTCACACCTTCTAGCTGATACCCATCTCAGGGGTCTGAGTCAGTTCCATGCTGGATTCACAGCTATCAGTCTGGGGTCCTATTAGCTCCTCCTTCATCAGGTCAGATGTCTCAATGTGTTTCTGCAACTCGATCTTGTACTCTCTCTCTCTGCATCTGGATTCTAGTTAGACGCAGTGTTTACTTCTGGGTATTTGCTTCTGTTTTCTACAGAGACTAGATGAGGGCTCCATGTAGCGCATAAGTTGGTTGTTGATCTCATTTTCAGGGAAGGTCAATAATGGAAGCCTTTCCACTGTTGCTCAGATTGTTAGTTGGAGTCAGTCTTGTAGGTCTCTAGATGTAACTTTAGGTTCAATTTTCTCTTCAAACCAATAATGACTTGCTCTTTTATGTTCTCTCCCTCTCTACCATGTTCTACTTTTTGTGCCTGGGTTACCTCATTCATGATTGCTTCTTCAATTACTATCCACTTGCCTGTGCATTTCCAGATTCCATTTTTTCTGTAGATTAGTAGTCCATTGTGTAGATGTGCAACAAGTTCTTTATCCATTCTTCAGTTGAGAGGCATCTGGATAGATTCTAGGTTCTTGCTATTACAAATAATGCTGCTATACATATAATTAAACACTTGCCTTTGTTGCATGAATGTGGATAATTTGGATATATGGCTATGAGTGGGATTGCCAGGTCCTGTGGTTAACCAATTCCCATCTTGCTGAGGAACTTCCATAGCTATCTTGAAAATGGCTGTACAAGTTTGAACTCCCAAAAGCAGTGGAGGAGAGTTCCCCTTTCTACACATCCTGTCCAGCAGTACTCAGGAGCCAAAAGCATGAATCTCAATGAATTCCAGGCCAGTCAAAATTACATAATGAGGCCTTTTCTTCAAATACAACAATGGAATGGATAGATGGCTAAAAGTTCAAGCACACTGATTGTACTTACAGAGGATATGAGTTACTTCCCACCAACCAGATGGTAGTTCACAACCATCTACAATGAGATTGTTGCCCTCTTATTTTCTACCAGGAGATATTCAAGTAGGATATTACATATGATAAATAATTTTTAAATGAAACAAAACGTCCTACTGGATACTTGAAACCCATCACTGGGCCTCTGCTAGAGTTCCCTCAGCTAAAGACCTCAAGATCTCTGTTAGATCCACTAATCCTCTTGGGCACATTCTGAGTCCCTATATACTGAATTTTTTTAAATTATTATTGTTTATTTTACATGTCGATTCCTATCCCTCACTTGATACCCTCCCTCCCTCTTACATTCTCTCCCCCTTTATATTCACCCTGACCACCTCCCCTTCCATTCACCCCCTCTCCAATATGGGGCTATGCCATCCAGGTAGGGTCATGTATTTCTGAAATTGAGAGTTCAGTTTAAGGTATGGTTAGAGTTAGCGTGAGCATTATGGTTGGTGGTAGCCTTAGTGTTGGGTTCCTGAAGCCCAGGAAAGGAGTGAGAGCCCATGGTGAAAACAAAAGGAAAGGAAAGTAACGTTCAGATAGAAGAGAGTTTCCCCTTAGCAGTCTATGTAATTATTTGGGACCTTTGGTAAGCAATCAGTGGGATAAGAGATGTGGGAAGAAACATTTGAGGCACCCACAGATAATGTGACCCAGAGCCATAGGTCAACACCTCCCTGAGATGATTAATAAAGGAGTAGAGCCGTGCTGATATAATGCACCTGGGCTTGCCCAAGGATCCAGAGCTCTTGGGAATTGTACTGCAGAACCAATGGGGGAAATGTGGGTAGGAGCAAGATGTGTAAACTGATGGACTACCTGTGAGGTCTAGACAGAGAGGGAATCATTGGAAAAACACGGAGGGCCAGAATCAGGGTTTGGTGTGATAGCAGAACCTGGAGCCCAGAGACAGAAAGGTGAAACAGGAGCCCAGGTCTGAAGAAGGCACATGGGTTTCCCATCCTGTAGTGATTGTTGCCTCAAGGAATGGAGTCACATTTGATACATGTGAACTTCCTGGAAGAGGATGAGGAGCTGTAGCTCTGGAGAACCCTGATATGCCCTTGGTCAGCACCCAAAGAGGAAGCAGAGGCAAGGAGCAAGTCCTATACTTTTCTGAGGGAAGCAGTTCAGCATGCAAAGTAGGGCTCCATCCCACACAGCTGCCTGCAGTCTAAGCATAGAGAGGAATGCTGCATGCCAGGCGTTATCACTGAACTTCCAGGCCAAGACTGCCTTGTGGAAATTGTACAAGGATGTTCTGTGTCTTCCCAGTCCACACACAGAAGCCACCAGCTACAAGTGGCTAAATGATTGTCATAATAAACAGTCAATACAAGGCTCTTTCTTGACAAAAAATAGGCTTAGCTGCAAGTTTGTTGTGTTGAGGAACACTTGGCAAGTGAAATTCCTCATGAAGATGCTATGTACACTAGGTACTTTAGTGAGGCTACCCTGGATGTAATATCAAAATCCTGGAGACGGTAAGGATGTGGGCAGCTTCTGAAAAGGTCAGAGGACCTAGTGTGAGACATATGACCCAGGAAATACAGGAGAAGAGCCATTTTTAAATTCTTAATATTTATCTAAAAATACATAATAAAAACTATAGCTTCATATACATAGTAGTATCAAAGTTTCAGTTTTACTTTCCAAAATTTTTATTTAACAAATGTGACATGAGCCTTCAGAACCCAGGAGAGGGTATCAGGTCTCCTGTTAAAAGAATTACAGATAGTTGTGACCCACCATGTGGGTACTAGGAATTGAACCGGGCGTGCACTTAACCACTGAGCCAGCCCTTGGTGCCCCAAGCCCTGCAGAGCTTCATTTGTTCGGAAAAGTGAATCCTAAGTGTTCCTTTGTGACTGTGGCTGATATGTCTTATTCAACCTTATAGGTAGGTTTCTCACCTGAAGCAAAATGCTGTGGATTTTTAGACGTCAGAGGTAAAACTCTGTTTTCTAGAACCCAGGTATGCAAGGCTCAAATTCCTCAGGGCTTAATTTAAAAAAAAAAATTCCTCGAAGCTTTCCAAACAAACTAAGGAGTTTGGACTTTATCTTGTGGGGAACTAGAAGCTCAAGAGGGTAGTTATGTAGCAATGGAAATCACGAAGTTGAGCAAATGATTGAAAGCTGCATGGCCTTCATATTAATAAGGTAAGAATATAGAATCTCCGGATGCACTTATTGGCCCACACCCATGCAGTCATGGCCCCCTCTTCTCCTCTTTAGGAAAGTGCATAAATGAACGTCAGTGTTGCGATTGTCATAGATGCTATGAAAGTAAAGTCTGAAGAAAGGTTTCTCCCACAAGCCAGAGTAGGCTCCTCTGAGCACTAAAGTTTGTCTGAAACCTCAAAACCACCTGAAAGAGAAACAAACACCTCAAAGAGCTGAATTTGCTCTATTGCCCAATCCTCTACAGAGCTCTGAGTAACCAGTTAGGGCACATGGAGGGCTTTTGAGAATTTGTTTCATTAAATGCAGTCCATGTTGAGGACTAAGTTATTGTATAAATTATCTAAAGCAGAAATGTTAAAAATCATTTCCAGTTATTTGCTTCTCTTTAGTATCAGCTAAGGTCTTGTGGCCACACATGTCACTGTTCCTGCATGGTGAGAATGCAACATGTGTTTTGCCACTAAATGTCTTCTCCCCAACCATACCCGGTGATAAGGTGGAAGCTCAAAATAGCCTAAATTTGAGGTATTAGCACAGAAATTAACAAGCAGATGAGAGATTCTTCTGCAAAAAGTTAATATACTTCTGTCAGTCTAACATTAATGTTCACACACTGCATCACTCTCTCAGTGCAGAGGTCTCCTAAGACCACACTCTTTGTAAATGTAGTAGTCCATCACTCAATGAATCAGCTGGCATAAGAGTTACCAAGTTCATGTTTAGGGTGGTGTGATGATCTGACTATTTTATTTGCATTTACTTGGACTGGGTGATTCTTTATACTACACACACACACACACACACACACACACACACACACACACACCATAGAGACACAAAGGCAGAGAATTTCACTTACTGAGCCTCAAATATTGGAATGGCTTCCCAAGGCACCTAAGACCAGATGCTGACCTGGTCCCTGGTGTCAGGACTGAAAGAAGGGCACTGCCACCATTGTACTAACAAATGCCTTGGTAACTGTCCTGAGTATCTTTCTGAGGTGTCCAGTTCCTAAATATCACTATGTGACTAAGAACCCTACAGGAGAACTAATTTGTGATACCCAAAACATAAGTACATAGCTGGAGGCAGCAACAGCTGTTTGATCCAAACTATTCACCATCATGCCCTTAGGTAGACACTCTACCTGGAGGGCTGTGGCTGGAGTTGGCTCATTGTGTAAAATGTCAGGGACAGTGGCACATGACTATTTCTCCAAATACAGAGGAGAGGGACATTATGGAGACAGGAGGATCCCTGCAGTGCATTAACCAGCCAGCCTAGCAGAATCCTTGTGATCCAGGTTCATTGAAGGCAGTTTCTAGGCAGTAACTCGTTCACTGCTGAGATTAGCTTTGCTAAGGGTTTGACTCCTCAGTAATAGCTTCATGACCTTGGACTTGAGAAGCAAGAAGTTCGGATTTTTGTTGTTCTTTTTGTTTTTTTTGGTTTTGTTTTTGTGTTTTTGAGACAGGATCTGTGTGTAATCACTATGTTCAACCAGGCTGATCTTGAAATCACAGATTCTCCTGTCTCTCCAGTGCTAGAATTAAAGAAATCCAGTACTATCCTGTTATGAAAAGACTGTGTAAAGTAAGACATGAGGGAAAAAAAGGTCATGAAGGCAAACTTTTAAAAATATTGATAGATTAGTTTGCTTTTAATATTTATATTTATTTGGTGTGTATATGACTGTGTGTATGTACGAGCACATATAGGTGCCCTCCAAAAAAAAAAAAAAAAAAAAAAAAAAAAAAAAGACATCATATCCCCTACAACACCTGGAGTTACAGGTGGTAGTGAGCTCATCCTGTGGAGGCTGGAAACCAAACTCTAATCTTTCTGCTTACTTGATTACTTTTTGAGATAGGGTCTCCAAAAACAGGCTAGCCTTGAACTTGCTATGTAGCTGTGTAGCTGAGGATGACCTTGAACCTCTGATCTTCCTGCCTCTACCTCTAAAATACTGGGATTATAGGTAAACACCACAATACATACCCAGTTTCTGCAGAGCCAGGAATAGAGCCCAGGGTCTCATGCATGTTAGGCAAGCACTCTCAAAAAACAAAGCTACATATATCTCCAGCACAAATTGAACTTTCTGGAAGTTAAGAATTCTCTCCAATAGAAGACACTTAAAATTGGCCAGAAAGGCAACACAGTAAGAAATGAAACTGTTGGTATATAAAGCAGACATAGGGCCTGTAGCCAAAGTAGGGAAACAAGTGCAAACCAGTAGAAAAAGACAGCCCAGTAAAAACCGATCAAGGGCTCAGGCAGACATTTCAGAAACCGTGTGCTCTTTTGGTGGCCCAGTGAGCAAGTGGAAAGGTTGCAGACTTGTCAGTTGTCAGGGAAATCAACAGACTAATGGAACCATCAGTGCATAGTCATTAGTCTATACAAAAATGTGAAAACTTATTGGCAGGGCCAGTGAAATGGTAAGGTCAATTGCCTGGCTCCCACAAATTGTCTCTGAATTCGACCCCTGGTATGGGACATTCTCCCAATACATTCTTGTTTAAAACACATACACAGCAAGAGAGAGAGTGGAGGGGGGCGGAGAATAAGAGAGAAATAGGAACATGCTAGAAGGTGCACACTAGTTCTGTTCATAGTAGCCACAAACTGGAACAACACAAATATCCATTAGCATTAGAGTGGAATTTGGCATGGGTGAGGAAGAGGCCAAGTAGATGGAGAAGCTTAGGGTCAAACTGAGGGCCTCACAGGTGCTAGGGCAGTGCTCTTTTGTTGAGCCTCCAAACTCACCCTCTCTGTGCAAAAGTCATTTGTCCTCTGTAGAGCCCTGAGTCCCTGTCTATCAGGTTCAAGAACTTATCCCTTTAAATTGTTCCTGCATCTCCTATTTAGGTGAACTAGGTGGTGTGTACCAATCGAAAGTGCCCCCAGTAGATCAAAAGAAGGCAAGAACAAGGCATCCCTTAGCAATTAAATGTTCCTGCCTTCTGAATGTCAGCTCTGGCGTGAGAGGGCTTTGTTTTCCTGTTGCACAGTGGTGCTTGATATATAAGTATTGTCATGTATGAATCCAAAAGAGGCTGAGGAAATGTGATCCTTTCCCTGTGCTCTGAAGTCAATACCCATTGCTGAGGAGGTTGCCTTTCCTGCAGAGACTTGGCTAGGTGCAGATTGCCTTACCACCTGTGGCAGGTGTTAATGAGATTAGCAATTAAAAGGCAGGCCAGCAGTGGCTAGACACCAGGACCTGACTGAGAGCCAGATCAGGAAATGGAGAAGGCATGGCCTCAGTGGGGCACCCAGCTGCAATTCCTGTTTGCCTGCATCTCCTATGCCATGTTCTTGTCAAACTGTGTTGTTTACTGTACCTGTGCCAAATGGTACAGCAGAGTTGAGTGCCCACAAGCAGGATGCAGGAGCTGCCTGGACTCCTGTGGCAGTGATCCTTGATGTAGGCCAGATATCTCACTTGTTCCTAGATATCCCTGGATGCCCTTACCCTCTGTTAAAAAGAGACATCTTGTCAAATGTAGGAGCCTGGATTTATTTTGACTCTGATCAGCCATCAGTAACCGATAAACAGGGAAGGAGCTTGATCCTGTAGCCAGTGGATGGTCTGGCTGTCTAAAAGCTATGGCTGCCATGGCTGTACTGGTCAAAGACTCTGACATGTTAACTTAGGGGCAGAAAGTAACTACAATAGCCCCCCATGCACTGGTGAGCAGGAGAGCATTGTCTGGCAGCCCACTGTCCAATGGATGGATGACCATGCCCACAAGAATCACTGATGCACTACCTGCCACTCTTCTGCCTGAGAAGACTGATGAACAAGTAATTTGGGACTGTCATCAACTGCTGATTAAAGAGACAGGCGTTTGCAAAGATCTTACAAACTTCCCTCTGGCTGAGGAAGCACTAACTTGGTTCACCGATGGGAACAGTTACCTTGTGAAAGGTAAAGAAAGGACTTGGACAGCGATGTGAATTAAACCTGCCCTGTTTGGGCCAGCAGCCTGCCAGAAGGAACCTCAGCATGAGAAGCTGAGCTCTTGGCCTTAATACGGGCCTTGCAGCCGGCCAAAGAAAAGAAAAAAATCTGGAAACTTGTACACAGGCAGCAGTTATGCTTTTATAACTGTCCATGTGCACGGGGCTATCTGTAAACAAAGGGGACCTGCTAAGCTTTACTGTGAGGAAGTGAGAGAGCCAGAGATGAGCTGACAACTGCATTCCTCCACATTTTCTTCCCACTGTCCTGCTTGAGTCGCTGCTATAATTTTCTTTAGGGACAGTGACTTGGAGCATAAGCTAAGTAAGCCCCTTTCTGGCCTGCATAGTGTGTGGTCTGTGTTTTAGCACAGCAACAGAAGCACACCAGACCGGTAAGATATGATTTTCTACTTTTCAACTGTGGTGAAGTATAGGGAGCCGTCCCTGCATTCTCCATTACAAGATGGCGCCTGCATCCCGCTGGCGTTGAGAGTAAACAAGTCAGTGAGCAGGTGCAGGGTGATTTTTCCCTCCCTTGGCCTCTGCCTCTCCCGTGGCGCCATAATGGGCCGATGAGCTGCAGCCAATCAGGAGGTGACACGTCCGAGGCGAAGGTTATAAACCTATATAAGGGTTGGGTTTTGGATATTTGGGGTCTCTGTTCTGTAAGCTTATGCTCTCCCTCTCAAGATGCATTCAAGCTTTACTGCAGAAGGATCCTGAGTGTGCTGCATCATTCTTGGTGGCGACAGGACTTCTGTTGCCGAAACACGGGAACTGAGACCTCATCATCGTCAGCCCATCGGAGACCCCTTGACTACAAGGAGGATTCAGAACTGCTGGCAGACGTGCTGGGAGAGGTAGGTCTTTTCTGGGCCTTGGTAAGAGGTCCAGGATAGCAAGTAAGAAACCGAGCATAATGAGAGGTTAGGCCCGTGCAGGAAAAAACCAGTCCCCCCCCCCCCAAAAAAGTTAAAAAGGCCCTCCAGGTGATTCTAATGACAAGGGAGTGTATTTGTCAGAAACCAAAGCAGTTAATTTGTCTAAGCTGGGTGTGGTGGCACATGCCTTTAATTCCAGCACTTGGGAGACAGAAGCAAGCAAATCTCTTGTGAGTTCAAAGTAAACCTGGTATGCAGAGTGAATTCCAGGACAGATAAGAGTTACACAGAGAAACCCTGTCTCAAAAAATGAAACAATAGAAGTAAAAGAAACAGAGTAATAATAAAGCCATGTAAAGATGAAAAGCTCAGAGAGAATCTGGTTACAGTATGCTATTGTGTTGTCTCTGCATTCATTGTTTGATTGCTGAGAAAATAACAACTGATAAAGGAAATGTTGCTGGATTAATTCAATTGATATATTTTAAAAAATGCTTTGACTCCAAAATTTAAGTTCAAGGACAAGTTACTGGGAAAAAGGATTTCTATTTTTGTTTCAACAGGAAATAAAAAGCTGTGGATTCCTTCCAGACTAATGTGGTTTGATCAAGCCAGACCCCCTGAAACCTCGGTTCATATTGCAGAATAGGACCTTTGAGTTTGAGCAGATGCTTCGGGAGTTGAGAGCCGCCATTATTCAGATAAACTTCACGTGCCTTGATCTATCCTTGATGGAGGGACTGTTGTCGTGGATTGCTTCAGCTGTTTCCTATTTCAAGGAATGGGTGGGGGTGGGATTGTTTGGTGCAGCCATTTGCTGCGGACTTGTGTTGCTTCTCTGGCTGGTGTGTAGGCTCAGGGCTCAAACTAAGAGAGACAAGGTGGTTATCACCCAGGCGCTTACAGCTTTGGAACAAGGGGGCTTCCACTGATATTTGGTTATCTATGCTTAAGCAGTAGGCTGCTGGCTAGACAGCTCTTGCACACCCGGAGCCTAGGCTCATTGCACAGGGTACAGTGTCAGGCTTGAGCAGCCCATGAGGGATGCTGAGCAAAGCATCGCACAGGGAGTTGCCTGGCATGCAGGTCTCTCTGAGAGGTATGTTGTCCTGCATAAGTGTTGCCTGCACTAGTCTCCCTTTCCCAGAAAAACGGCAGAGGACAGGTCGAGAGCGCTTTGGGTAAAGCTAACAGCCTAATGGCGACTCTCATACACAGTCTTAATGTTTGATTGGGAAGGTACAACCTCTGCCTCTATCCCTCAATATATGGGTGACCTATTTGCTTGTAAATTTGAAGCCTTTTCATTAATTAATAAAAAAGGGGGAGATGTAGGGAGCTGTCCCTGCATTCTCCATAACAAGATGGCGCCTGCATCCAGCTGGCGTTGAGAGTAAACAAGTCAGTGCACAGGTGCAGGGTGATTTTTTCCCTCCCTTGGCCTCTGCCTCTCCCGAGGCGTCATATGGGCCGAGGGCTGCAGCCACTCAGGAGGTGACACGTCCGAGGCAAAGGTTGTAAACCTTGGGGTGTCCGCTCTGTAAGCTTATGCTTTCCCTCTCAAGATGCATAAAGGCTTTATTGCAGAAGGATCCTGAGTGTGCCTCATCGTTCTTGCTGGCGAGACAGTAGCGAGGGACAGTGAAGTTAATGTATGTGTAGTGAGGTAGTCCTTCTGTAGCACTGACCACGCCCATTGGGGGGTGGAGCGATGGGCGGAGGTGACCTGAGGAAGGAGGTCGGAGGGGGGCCAGGAAGGCGCTCTCTCTTTCTGGCGTGACTCGGACAGGAGAGGATCGGGGTTGAATTTCCTGGTGTTCATCTGTCTAGGTTGTAAGTTATTTCTCCCTGAATAAACATCTATTCGGCCTATTTGTTTATCCTGATCCTTATTTACCGCAATATCTGGTGTCAGAAGTGGGATTTACCTGGGTTTTGCCCCCAGGCGGCAGAAGCCCCCCCCCTCCCCCACCTTCCCCAACGGGCAGGGTTTAACCAGGTGGACTCACCACAGCTTTGGGACATTTGCCTCTTCCTTACTGCAAAGGATATCTTTGCCGCTAAAGCAGACCTGAGAAGGCACTTACCGCTTAACATTTTTTGCCCATTTCCGCACGGGACTTTGCATTCGCGCAGAGCCTCTCGGCGGCACCCGCCCGGCTTGCACGCGTTTCGTCTTGTGTTACAAGTAACTCCAAAAGTCCCCTTTTAACAAAATTCTGCTTGCCATAGTTTGTTAAGAACTTTTTACAGGAACCGGGATCAGACGAGCCTGGGCGGCTAGGCGCTATTTGATGACACACCTCCAGGCGTAGCTACCACAAGCTGAGAAATACAACTAAAAGCATCAAAGTTCCAGGACAGCAGAATTACACCTAAGGTAATTGTAACATCCTTTGCAATTTAAGCTGATATAAAATGTGAGATAAATTGTTCCATAACTATGGCAGATAATTTTACTATGCAGAACTTTAGGAATTATTTTACTTCATATGTAGAAGGGATTTTAGCAGAAGAAACTTATGACTGGACCAATATATACTTTTATTTTGTAATAGCAATGGGTTTCATCATTAACATGATATTCTTAAAGAAATGGTTTGAGATTACAGCAAACAATAAGGAACATGTACAAACCATGGGAGACTTAGTGACAAAGATTCGAAACATTGAAAATGATGGAATTCAAAACATAGAGACAAAGATTCGAAACATTGAAAATGATAGAATTCAAAGCATAGAAAATATAGAAAGAAAGGTTCAGAATATTGAAGATGGCGTTGGCGAGCTGAAAGGTATAATTTGTTTAATGTCAGATACCTCAATAACCAGAACAGAAACAATGCAATGCATTAACAAACTAGCAGAAACAGCCCACTCCTGGTCGGAGGAAGCTACTAATAAGTTTAAAAAACTGGAACATCAGATAGAAAGACTAGATGACAGAATCTCTTCCATGTCTGAGGATAATGGCAAGCTAGCGGATAGAACATTCTTTCTGGAAGGCAGTTTACACGCCATTCAGATAATATCTAAGGATGATAAGATTAAAAACATGGAATCATTTGTAGTTGGAGAAAGTAAGAAACTGACTGATGCAAAGAAGTCTCTAGAAAGTTATTTGATTCAAGAAGTTCAGACACTCAAAGAAACAATGGTGAATAGATTTCAGGCTTTAGAAGACCTTCAGTCTGATACATCAGAAGAAGAACTACAGGTAACAGGGCATGAAAAAGATTTAAAATTTTCCACACCATTTGGGGTCAGGGGACTGAATTTATTCTGCTTCAGGAAGTCATATAGGTTCTGCTCCAGCATCTCAAAGACCAGGCAAGTATGGCTGCAGTGCAGGAAGCACTCATGGGCCCGCACAAAGTTATATTCATCGGCGTTCTCAGTACTGAGCCTTGCTAAGATGCTTACTTCTATCTCATTTGTTCTTTTTTTTTCAGGATGGGCCCTTAGCAATACAGTAAGTACTTTCTGGCCTTGAACTTGTGACTCCTGTCTCAAGCTCTGAGTACCCCGCGCAAGGCATGTACCATCCCACTGGTTTGTAATTTTCACCAATTAAATATGAGATGGTTACATTTCATTTCTTTATGTATACTTACTTATTTTGAGGCAAGGACTTGGTTTGTAGGCAAGGCCAGCTTGGAGGTATTAGCTGTCATCTGTCCATACTTCCAAGTGCTGCAAATATAAACTTGAACTACACATAGCTACCTAAATGCATGGGGCTTTTTTGTAAAAGTAAAAAATGATACATATTTAGGCATAAATTTTGACATGTTCAACACAAGCTGGTGGGTATCTAAGACAGAGGAATATGTTGTCAGTTTAGCAATGCAAATGGAAAGCATTCTAGTTGGAGGAGGGATATATATGACAAATGTGGAAGGCAATAACCTATTCACCCTGCTTACTAATTTTTTTGTTTTGTTTTACAGAGCATAATAATATTTTACTTTAGAGAAATTGAGGCATTGGTGTTTGTTTGAAAGAGGGGTAAGGAAACATTGAATAAATTGATTAATTTGTAAACTACTTCCCTCAAAGCCATGAAAACTTCAAGTCAATGCTCACAATTCTTGAAAATTAATCCAGATTGCTGGGTTGTGGTTTATGCCTTTAACACCAGTACTTTGGAGGCAGAGGCAGAGGCAGCAGGATCTCCAAAAGGGTCAGCCTGTTCTACAGAGTAAGTTTCAAGACAGCCAGGGCATCATATAGGAACCTTGTCTCGAGTGAAAAAACATAATGGTTGCATGTACTTCTAACTTCAACATTGAGAGGCAGAGATAGGTGGAATGAGAAACTTCATCTCCAAAATACCAAAAATAAGACAGCAGCTGAAGATAGGTTGAGTAGTTGCAAGACATTTTCTACTATTGCATAGGAGCAGGTTTCAGGTTCCAGCCCATGTGGTGGACTACAACTGTTCCTGATCTTCTATTCCAGGGAATCCAGCACTGACTTGTGACTTCAGTGGTCCCAGGTTCGACAAGTAACACACTTAAATACATGTAGGAAAGAATCTCTACATAGTCTCATAAGTTAGGCTTTATATCAAACAACCAGGTAGACAGTAACACCCCAAACCTGATTTTCTGTCCTCCATTCATTCTTCATATATATGTCTAAGCTACCATC
>NW_026126314.1:0-61620 GCF_943737965.1 Phodopus roborovskii
AAGATAGAGTTTCATAATAACAATGGAGCCAGTCCTAGAACTCACTCTATTGACCAGGATGGCCTGGAGCTGACAGAGGTCCACCTCTCACTGCCACTGGAGTTCTGGGTTAAAGGCCTGTGGCCCCACCTCCTGTTTTATATTTATTTTACAAAGTGCCTGTTTTGATATGCCCTAACTGTACTTCTGTTTGAGTATGCAACAGGCAGAGTGTTACTACCATGCTTAAAGATATCTGTTGAGCTCTATGGAGTACTTAACAATGGGAATAATCAGCTCCTACACTGGTGTGGAAAAATTAGCTTATTCCCAGGTTTTCTGGAATGTAATGGACTACTTTCCTCACTGCCAGACACTCCCACAAATAGAACTGTGAATGATGCAGCTTTACTGACTGCTGATTGTCATTTTGTTTCAGATGGCAACTTTGCCCACCTCTGGTCATTCTGAATGCAAAGCAGCTGACTCGGGCATGACTCCTCCTTGGTTCCAAAGGTTAGAAGCCTAGAGTCCCTAAAGTACCTGCCTTTCCAGGGAATTCAAGAGGCCAGATCACACCACCTCCTCCTCCAGGAAACATCTGTGGAGGTCCTGGATAGTATGTCCCACCATGGGATTTTGGAGGCCATAGTTTCCTCCAATGCCAGGTAGGCATTGTTTAAAAAGTCCATGTGTGTGTCAATATTTATCTGTGCTTTCCTTCAAGTTTGTTTCCTGTTACTGAGATAAACACTGGCAAGTACCATATTGAGAGGAAAGAGTTGTGCGGGCTAACAGGTTACAGTCCAGCAACAAATAAGTCAAGGCTTCACCTTGATACACCTTAGAGTATTTTGAAATTGTACTTTGCTGTGATAGGCCAGAAGATCAGTAAATTAACAAGAAGATTTTTTTTTTTTAGTTGTTGTTGTGGTGGTGGTCTTGTTTTATTCTCCCCAAGGCAGGGTTTCCCTATGGCTTTGGATCCTAGTATGAGTGTTTGGAAAACAGAATTGAGGCGGAGCTAGTGGGTTAAGATGTGTATGGTACAGGGTTCAACACTGTCTTCTACCCACATGTCTCTTGCAACAGGGAGTATGTATGCCAACCAATGGACTTTCCATCCCATGACCTTCCCCCGAGAGCCCAGGTTTTCCTGACTCTCATATGTAAAGTAGAAAAGAGCTCTCCAGATGTGATTCCCCTTTCCAACAACCTGCACTAGACCTCTAGCCTGCTGGGATCTCCTGAAACTGCAAGGAGATTTGGTACTCCACGGCAGTCATTTTCTTCTCATTTTCAATTTTAGCAGCTGCGGTTCCTAATGATTCTGTTGTTGTTGAAACTAGAAGCTTAATGTGATTATATTTTCAGGATAGTACTTTGTAAAGACAAATGATTTATATATGGATCTTATGAGTAAATTATTTATATATATGTTATTATGGATAGTAGCTTTACTTTTTATTATCAGCACATCCATAATCTTTGTAGTTTTATTCATGTAATCTTTATAATTGTGGATATCTAAGCTCAAACTGCTGTGTCTTTAGACTAGAATGTAAACAACATCTTGTGGTAGACAAGGTGGTAAAGTTAACTGTATGTGTAATCAAATACATTTTAATTGAATTAAAGACTTGTTTGCCATTGATTACAATTAAACCTTCCAATGTCCTATAAACTTGGTTCCATAAATTAGTCATTTTACTTTTTATAAAATAGTGTCTGGAGTTAGTGTTACCATGTGCAGTACAGGATTGTCTCCTTCACTTTACTTCACCCGTCTCTTTCGAACAGGAGAAATGTTCTTATACCAAGGGGCTTTCCATCTCATTTTCCTCCAAGAGCTGGGTTCTTTCCCTCACTCTTTAATCCTCAAGAAAATCTATGGGGATATTTTTGAACAAGAGGTTCGTTGGCTCACCATATCCTCCAATGCCAAGTAGGCTATTTTAGAGGTACTTGTATGTGTCAGTATTTGCCTGTGCTTTCCATCAAGTTTGGTTCCTGTTACTGCTAAACTCTGGCCACAACTAACCCAAGGAATGTTTGTATAGCTCAGAGATTGAAGTTCAGCAACAAAGGAAGTCAAGGATTCACCTTGTTTCTTCTTAAGGAATTTTGAATTTTTACTGCATTTAATAGGTCAAAAAAATCAGTGAATTTACCTAGGCATTTTGTTTTGGTTTTTGCTTTTCCCATGTTAGGCTTTCTCTATGGATTTTGAGCCTGTCCTTGAACTCAATCTGTAGACGGGGTCAATATGCTTACCTGTCTAGTTAGGACAACACAGGTGAATCTAATGGTGAAGTTTTCATTGATCCACGTAGTTAAAGTGTAATTTTCAATGTCAAGATTTGTTTTGGAGTCAAAATACTGTAGTGTGCATGTTTGGATATCAGAATAGGGTCTTGACCTAGAGGATGAAAAAAGTGTACAGTATTTGGTTTCAGCATAACTATCCTTTACCCATGTGTTCAAACAGGGAGAAATGAATATAAACCATGGGGCTTTCTACCTTACCTTACCTACAAGAGCTGGGTTCTTCCTCCCACCCCCATATCCTCTGAAAAACTTCTCTACAGAGATCCAAGACATTGTTTTCTACCATGCAATTTAGCTAACCCACCATTTCAACCATTTCTAGGTAGGATATTTTTTAAAGTTCATGTATGTGTCAACATTTATCTGTACTTTACTTCCAAGTTTGGTTACTGTTACTGTGAGAATCACTGGCTAGAACCAATGTGAGGAGAAAGAGTTTATATGGCTCACAAATTACAACATAGCAACAAATGAAGTCAAGCATTCATCTTGACCCAACTTAAGGGAAATTTGAATTATAAATGTAGTGTGATAGGTCTGAAAATCAAGTATCTTTTCTACCAGGTTTATTTTTAATTTTTTCCCCAATGCTGGTTTTTCTATATCTTTGGAGCTTGTCCTAGAACTCACTCTGTAGACTAGGCTTGTCTGGAATGCATAGAGATGGAATGCATGGCTCTGTTCCAAGTGCTGGGATTAATGTCTTGTACCACCAATGCCCAGCTTTAATCAGTTTTAAGTTTAAAATTTTGTGTATTTCATTTTGTAGAAATATATAGAGGTCATTATTTAAGGTGGTTACTTATATTTTGTTCTTAAAATTACTGACAAGAGTTTAAGTATGTCTCCTATATAGTAGTTCCTACATGAACATATTTAAAATCTAAGATCATATATATTTGTTGAATTCCTTGAAATTCCTTCCTATACTTATATTTTAAAATAAAAGCAATTTATTGAAGTTACAGCATACTTTCCCCTTTACAATCATAAGTTTTACACAGTATATCATGTTTGCAATACTGGACAAGAAGCAGCTCGGTTGTCCTAGGTGGAATTACAGGAAATGTTTCTTGTAGGATATCAGGTGAGATCACTGATCTGAGCATTAACTTGAGTATTTTGCTACATGGAAGAGCTGTTTTACATTGAGTCTCAGTGTATTGTTATCTGGGTAGCTGCTGAGATAGGACTAACACACCTGAAAATATTGGTGATGTACTCATATTTCTGTGTAGCTACCATGTCCATTTTTCAATGTCAAGATTTATTTGTGAGATTAAATATTGTGTTGTGATATTTGGATATCAGAATAGATACAGAGCTAGTATTTTATAAAGTATGCAGTACTCAGGTTCAACTTCCATTTTCCTTTACACATATCTAATGGGGAAATATGTAGGAACCAAGGACATTCCATTTTTACCCTTCACCAAGAACAGAGTTTTCAACTCCTCTCACATCCTAAAAATAGAAATGAGTTCCTTCTAGAATTGAGTCCCCATGCCAATCAAACTGCACCTGAAACATCCATTCTGCACTGGATCCTCCTAAAACACAAGGAGACCTGGCTGTTTCCTTAGCAGTCATTTCTTCTCATTTTTCAGTTTTAGCAACTGCTATGCTTATTTGATTCTATTGTTGCTCAAATGGAATCTTAATGCAATTGTAAATTCTGGATAATATTTTGTAAAAAAGGATGATTTAAATGTCTATCTTATGAGTAAATTATTTCCACTTTTTTCATCCTGTATGGTATCTTTGCTTTTCATTATAACCTCATCCATAATTATTATGCTATTTATGTGTAACCTTATAGTTGTGGATATCTTAAACTCAGGCTATGCCTATAGACCTGTGTTGTGTAGAAACTTCTAGTTGTAGACAAATGTAAAGTTAACTGTAAATTTAATCATATGAATTTTAATTGAATAAATGTTTGTTTCACATAGAGAGTAATAAAACTAGGCAGTGTCTCATTATCATGGTTGCATAAATTAGGACCTTTTACCAGTACAGATACTTCAGCTGTTACAGAGGAAGTGTCTGTGGCTAGAAGATGGTGGCTCATTGGTTAAGACTGGCTGCTACTCTAGACCAGATGACTTGGGCTTGGTTCCCAGCATCCACATTGCAGTTCACTGCAAGGCATTTCTCTCTCCTGCAAAGCGTGCCTTCCTGTTAAGTACTCTCTTTGGCTTGTATCCCATGACTTTGTCAAATTCTAACTATGTTATTTCTGTGTATCACATGCATTTCAGATGACTAGGAAGTCCAGTGCATGGCATCAGACCCCTGGAATTAGTTTTCAGATGGCTGCGAGCTGCTGTAGTTGATGGAAATTAAGCACAGGTCCTATGGAAATAAAGCCATAGGAGTTGTGCTTAACCAATCAGAACCATTCTCATATATCAGGCATGTCATATATTGTGTGCTTATGCTAATTTCTGCCTTAGTAAGGGTTTCTGATATCTGGCTAGAATACAAACTGTACTCTGTTTCATGTCTAAATTCTCATTGTTTTTAAGACATTTATTTTTTTTTAAATAACCCCAGTCTTTTAATTATGTATATGATACAAAGTTTTTTTTTTCAAGTTTCTAGTATCAGTTTTTATTATTATTATTATTTTATTTAATTTATGTAACAAAGTGCAATTAAATGAAAACAAACATTTATACACAATATTTGGGAATTTGGGCGTCGTTCTTTCCCAACTACTTCCTGCTGGAAAGAGCGCTGCCATGGGGATTCGAATAAGATTCAAATATCCTGGCTGAAGTCTGTAGGAGCTATTTTGTCCAGCTGTTTAGAATATAGGATCACCTTGTACTCTGCTTCCAGGCGGCCTGGCATGATCAAACCACATTAGTCTGGAAGGGATTCACAACTTTTCATTTTCTGTGGAAAAAAAAAACTAGAAATCCTTTTCCCCAGTAACTTGTCATTCAACTTAAATTTTGGAGTCAAAGCATTTTTTTTCATTTAAGTTATTATTTTACTTGTTGATCCCAGTTCCCTCTCGCTCCCTTCCGCCCTCCCTCCCCCCATTCTTCCCTCCCTGTTTCCCTCCCTTTTACCCTCTCTTCCCTCTCACATGCACTCTAAACACCCTCCCCTCCCATCCCCCCACCCAAATTCCTATGTAGGGGAATGCCATTCAGTTGGGGTCATGTAGATCAGACAGGTCCTGTGAAGTAGGGACTAGGGCTTCTCTCCTGTCTCTAGATTAAGGCAGTTATCCCTCCATGGGGGATATGTTCGCAAAGTCCTTTTGTGCACCAGGGATACATCCTGGCTCCACAGTCTGAGGTCTCTTAGACTGCTCAGTCCTTCTGGCTGAGACCCAATTCAGGGGGAGTGAGTCAGTCCCATGCTGGCTTCCCAGCTATCAGTCTAGTAGCAAGTTAGCTCCTCCTTGTTCTGTCTCTATGTGTTTCTGCCACATGGTCTTTTCCTCTCCATCTGCATCTGGGTTCTAGTTTGACTCAGTGTTTATGTATGGGTGTTTGATCCTGTTTTCAGCAGGCATTAGTTGAGGCCTCCATGGAGAAGTTAGTTTTTGATCTCACTCTCCTGGAAGGACATTTATGATAGCCTTTCCACGGAAACTGAGATAGTTAGTTGGGAGCAGTCTTGTGGTTCTCTAGACCTTTCTTTGTGTTCAATTTTATCGTCAAACCAATATTGGCTCCCTCTTATATTTTCTCTCTTTCTGTCTCTGTCTCCTCTCTCTCTCTCTCTTACCTATCTTCTATTCCTAACCAGGCTCAATCATCCTGGTCGCATATGTATTTTTTTCCTCCCCTCATTTTCTCCCTACTTACAGCTCTTCATTCGCTGCCCCCCCCGCCGCCTGAGCTCTGGGGGACTAGTCCCTTCCCAGTTCTCTGAGGAACTTTATATGAATCTCTTAGAATCACCTTGTATCCTAGTTCCTCTGGTGATGTGAATTATAGGCTGGAGATCCTTTGCTCTAGGTCTAAAATCCATATATGAGTGATTACATACTGTGTTCCTCTTTTGTGACTGGGTTACCTCATTCAGGATGGTTTGTTCAAGTGCCATCCACTTGCCTGCGAATTTCAAGATACCATAATTTTTTTCTGCAGAGTAGTATTCCATTGTGTAGAATCCAAACTGTACTGTGTTCCATGTCTAACTTCTCATTGTTTTTAAGACATTTATGTATATCCTCTTTATCAGTCAAGGATATTAGGCAGCAAATATTAATGGATATGTAAAAGTCTACCAGTAAAATAATTTGCGTTCTTGTTCATAATTGTTGCCTCATTTGATCAGTTTTCACTCAGTAGATTCAATCTGTCAGGACCTCTTCAACTATCACTACCCACCGAAACTGTTAAAGATATATATCTACTGTAGCTATTAAACTGAAATCATGATTTTCACCATGTCACAGAGACTTCACAGAGTTGGTAGGGCCATTAACCACTGCACCCATTGCTCCAGCCATATCTTGTGTTATATTTCCAGGTATCCCATCTGACCTGATGTATGCGTTGAAGGTTAGCCTTTGGTGGCATAGTAAGGGTTTCTTGTATCTGGCTGTATTACAATCTTTACTCTTCTCCATATTCAACTTCTCATTGCTTTTAGGTCACTTACATAATCTGGTTTAGCAGTGAAGGATATTAGGCTGGCAAATGTCAATAGATATGTAATTAGTAGCAGTAAAATAATTTGGGTCTTGTTCTTAGCTAGTTACTTTATTTACTCCTTTCACATTTATTGATTGAATCTCTCAGGACCTCTTCAACAATCACTCACTATCCATTGAACTGGGAAAGGTGTATATCTACTATAGGTATTAGAGTAAATCATATTAAGGAAGTTTAAGTTTCAAACATTTAAATTTATTTTTTCATTCATAGATGTTTTTCCATTTTTAATTATTTTTACATTACATATCCATCCCAATTCCCTCTTCCTTCCACCCTCTTTCCCCTCTCTCCCACCGTCCCATGCCCCACGACCATTCTTACCTCCCATCCCCTCCCCAATCTACATGTGGGAGATGCCTTCCAGGAGGGGTCATCTAAATCTGTCAAATCATTTGGCATAGAGACTAGGCCTTCTTTCCTCTCTCTACGTTAAGGGAATATCCCTTCATGGGGATTGTGCTCACAAAGTCTTTTGTTCTCAGGGGACTATATCTTGGTTCCAATGTTCGGGTCCCTTTGATTGCCCAGGCCTTCTAACTGAGACCCATGTTCAGGGGGTCTGAGTCAGTCCAATGCTGGATTTCTAAGTATCAGTGTTGGGGCCCGTTAGCTCCTTCTTCTTAGGGTAACCTTTCTCTATGTGTTCCTGGAACCTGGTCCTGTCCTCCCTCTCTGCATCTGGATTGGTGTTTGACTCAGTGTTTAGTTGTGTGGGTGTTTGACTCTGTTTCCATCAGCTATTATATGAACACTCCATGATGTTGGATAAGTTAGACTTCGATCACATTATCAGGGAAGGTATTTGTGGTAGCCTTTCCACTGGTGCTCAAATTGTTAGTTGGGGTCATTGTAGTACGTCTGGACATTTCTCTAGGTTCAGTTTTCTCCTTTGGAGCTATAATGGCTCCTGCTTCTCTCTCTCTCTCTCTCTCTCTCTCTCTCTCTCTCTCTCTCCCTCTCTCTCTCCCTCTTTCTATCTCTCTCCCTGCCACTCTCTTCTCTCTCATCTATTGCTCCTCAGACTCAATCTCTAGTCCCTTTCACATCTGTGAGGATCCTCATATGAATCTCTTAAAATAGTCCTTTTATACTAGTTTCTCTGGCGGGTATGAATTATAGGCTGATGATCATTTGCTCTATATCTAAAATCCATGTACAAGCGAGTACATACCATGTTCCTCTTTTGATTAATAGGATACCTCATTCAGGATGATTTCTTCAAGCTCCATCCACTTGTCTGTGACTCAAGTTCCATCCACTTACCACTTGCCTGAATCAATACTTCTAGTCCCTTTCCCATCTGTGATGGAATCCCTCATATTAATCTCTTAGAATCCTCCTTGTATACTAGTTTCTCTGGCAGTGTGAATTATAGGCTGCTTATCCTTTTCTCTATGTCTAAAATCATATATAAGCAAGTTATACCATGTTCCTCTATTTGTGAATGGGTTACCTCATTCAGGATGGTTTCTTCAAGTTCCATCTACTTGACTGGGAATTTCAAGATTCCATGGTTTTTTCCTCAGAGTAGGATTTCATTGTGTAAATGTGCCACATCGTCTTTATCCATTCTTCAGTTGAGGGAATCTAGGTTGCTTCCAGATTTTTGCAATTACAAATAAAGCTGCTATGAACTTAGTGGAACAGATGTCTTTGTTGCATGGATGTGTATCATTTGTTATATGCCTAAGAGTTGGTTGTCGGATCCTGTAGTAGACTGATTCCTAATTTCCTGAGGTACTGCCTGTTTGAGAGTTCTCCATTCATTTCTGTATCACATTTTTAATAGGGTTATTTGGTGTTTTGTTGACAAGTTTCTTGAGTTCTTTGTATATTTTGGAGATCAGCCCTCTGTCAGATGTCTTTGTATCTTTTCTGCACCTATACATGCAGGATCAGGACAAATGTATCACCCGGCTCTGACCAGTACAAACCAGCTAACATGTCCCTTGGAGTTCTTTCCTTTGGCATTCCAGACATAGCTCCCTTCATGCAGTATTCTTTACTACTCTTCATTTGGGTATGCAATTTAAGGTAAGCTATGTGAGTTGGAATTCTCATTGAGAAACTAGACTCTGTGTTTTATATTGTACCTCAGTGAATATCACCTCCCAAATGGTTGAATTGAATAGGGGATATAGCAGTAACCATTGATGCTAGACTGTGAGGAATGAGTTTTCCAAGGGAATGTGTTTAGTGAAGTGCTTGTTCCAAAGTGATCTGTGATCCACTCCAGTAAGGCAGTCAGGCCCCCATAAAGACACCAAGTGACCTGAAAAACAAGTATCACATGAGGATAAACTGAGCAGTTACAATATATGATTGAGGTTGGCCACATTTGTTTGAAGGTCACCTTGTACCCAAGGAAAATAAGCTCCTTTTCAGAAGAGGCATTCTTCTTGTTGATCAGAATACCATCTTCATTATTCACAAAGTCTTTGCTTCTAAAAGCCTCAAGTCAACTATATCCTCAACACATCTTCCTGTAAATTTTGCAGTCAGATTTTATATATGCAGTTTCCTCAGGCTTCAGGACCCCAAGTACACTAATAGACCTCACCCTCAAATTGGTAGGTGCTACTTTCTCTGTCCAAATGGGAATCATATAGATGTAAGACAAAATGGTAGACCCTAGGCTCTAAAGCTAAAGATATTGCAGTCAGCTTTGCAAAGTAATTACTGTCTGGACAAGAACAGCATTTAATCACTCTCAGGCCCAGTTGATTCAGCTTTTATACCTATAAAGCTTCTAGTTTTGTTTCTCAAAGAGAAGTACTTAATAGAGAATAGTAAATTCCCCTTACTTTATAGAAAATCATCTCTCTGTCCACCTCCTTACCTCTCCATGCCGATGTTGAGTTAGCCATTCAAAATTATCAGGGTCAGAACCAAGTTCTGCCCTCTCTCTTTAACCTCTTTCTCACAACCAGTATAACAATGTCACCATACTGACATAACCACCTTGGACCATCTTCCACCTTATTTTCTGACTCCCTAGAATATCCAGAAGATTTGACCTCCTGGACGTGCTATAAATGAAAAAATTCTAACTACCACTTAATTGGTTAAAACTCACATCATTACTCACTAAGATGACTTCCAATTTATTTGTTGTTTCATTCTATTAACCTAAGCACATGAAGGATGATCCACTAAAAACAGAAAACAGATTTATGTCATACCTCTGCAGTCTACTCACAGAGCCCCAAACTACTGAAAGCAAAGGAAACATTATATTGTCCTATCACGAACCATGACAAGAATTTGTAAAGCCTCATAAATCTCTCGTGGGCTCCATTCAAATCCCATTCTGAGATCTGTCCTGTTCCTATCTACTCATAGCAGGTTGTACCTGATGTTCTTGATGCTTAGAAGGAGAGAAGAATAGTCTTCTCTAGACACACCTACTTGCTCACTAGTTCTGCCTAGTTCTTCAACTTTTTGTTATGCACCAGCTTTCTGTGTGAACCCTTATTACCCACTTGTCTGCATGTTTATTAACCATTCACATGGGAATCTCTTCTTCCTATCTCTCATTTTCTCTACAGTACTAATCACCATCTAAAACATTACATGTTTGACTTATTAAATTATTACTTGACTCTGCACCTACATATAAATTCCCTCCCTATGTTTACAAGTTTGAAGCTGTCAAAAAGCTATTTGGTAATTAGAATATTTTTGAATGGGATGTTCAATGTTTTATCCATCATCTGTTTGCTACTTAGTTTTACATTGCAAATGTTTGACATATATAAATTTAAAGAAGGGAAAGGTTTACTTTGTTTCATTTTCAAAAGTTTCAGTTTGTAGTCACTTAATGCCCTTTCTATGAGTTTACATTAGGGCAGAAAATCATGGCATAGAGGAAAGTGCAAGGTAGAACTTACTTCCTGGTGGCCAATTAGAGAGAGCCAAGTAGGAACTGGGGTAGTGTGAATATTTCCAAACCATGTTCCCAGTAACTGAATTCCCCCAGCAAAGCCTCACCTTCTCCAATTTCCAGCATCTCCTCAAAAAGTATTATCAGCTGGGGTGGATTTCCAAGACACAAGCCTGTAGGAGACTATGTACACATATGCAAATGTAGTGTCTGATTCTGTTGCTAAGCATTAATGCTTTTGAAAACCCTCAGCGAAGGCCTTGGTGAGGTGCAGCCTGCTGTATCTATAGGGTTAAGTTCTTCTGCTTAGGAGAATCAGAACTCTACTTACTGGTTTGTTGTTGGGGGACTCATGTTCCAGTGTATTTGCTAGATTCACTTCTCTGAAGAAATTCCAAACTCCTGATGTGGGGATGGGATATGTTCTTAGCAGGGTAATATGGAAATTACCCGGCTAGGTTTGTCAGTGAGTAGTAATAGGAGGGGGCGAAGGTAAGACCAAAGATGAAATCTGAGCAGTATCCATGGAATGCTCCAATGTCGTCTTTATTCACTTAATTCAGTAGAAGCATAACCCAGGGATGACATCTGGCAAGAGGCAAGAGGAATCTCTTCAACTTCCTCACGGACAACTGATGACTGGCTTTCTACATAGACACAGAAAAAAAAACATGGTAGCCCTAAGATTTTCTCTTCCAAAGAGAAGATGTAGGCTATGAGGCACACAAACATTCCTTCAAGACTCTTTACTTGACTTCTCTTCTTCCCACCACAACAGATGACAACTCTCATTGTCTCTTTAATACTCACCCGTTTTATTTCCTCAGCCTGGCACCCAGTAGGGATGCAGTAATGATTGCAGAATAAATGCACAATTAAACACTGAACATGAGCATAAAAGCAGAGATGAAATCAAACTTACTTAAAGACAAACTGTAACCAGATGAGTTCAAAGTGGCTTTGAAGGAGGAGAAAACAAAGTTACAATATAATTTGAGAAGAACAGCAGACAGGAGCCAATGAACATACCTGTTCAGAGTTTTAAGCAAAACCTGTACCCATGAAAGCTTATTCAAGAAGTACAAAGATGGATTCTGGCAAGCTAGGAAATAAAAGGAGAGACACACATGTTTTCTGTATTCTTTGTTTGTCAAATGATCTCTTCCTTAATGTCATTACTGACTCACATAAATATGATTTCATGTTGATAAAAAGCATTACAGAGATTACTATTTGATCCTCATGCTTTCTAAGTATTTTGTTCAATTAGTAGAGAGCTATCAAGCCCCCAGAATGACAAGGAATGAATAGGGTAGAAGGAATTTACTCTCTATCATGAGATGAAAGAGAAACCAATAGGCATATCCCAAGATCAATGAGTATACTCTAGTCTAAGCTCCTGAGTGCTATTTCTCCTCCAGAAATAGGCAAGAGATTTTCAACAGGAAAGACCAAGTATTACTCAAATAAAAATAGAATTAAAAATTAAATTAAAAGTAGGAGGCTTACTACCAAATTTCTCTACCAATGAATTTGGACAGCGTGTGGAAGAAATTGAAAAAGCAGAGATCCAGAAGACCTCTAGGAAAGTGATATAAAAAATAGTCTACAGTCTGTGTTAATATGATATTTCTCTCATGTATACACCCTCAAATGCACATATCAGGCTCATGACTTGATCTTAAGAGTTTCATATACCATGAAGTAATTAATGCTGGCTCAAATAACATTTAAGAAGAGAGTCTTGTGAAATGGCTCAATGGGTAAGAGTGTTTGATCCATAACGAAGATGATTAATAATTCTCAGCACCCACTTGAAAAAGCTAAGCATAAATGCATATACTTCAGCATTGAGAAGCAGAGAGACAGATACAGTGAGCTCTGGCTACATATCCAAAAAAAAAGGCAGTCTTCATATTCAAAAAAATCCCTTTTTCAAGACAATAAAGTAGAATATTGTAGAAATCAATCGATGTCCTTTTGTAGACTCCATGTGTGTACGAACAGGTGTGTCTATCTGTACACTCATGATCATGTACCTCACACCTTTACACATATAATAAATACCTAACAAGACTAGAAGAGAAAGCAACAAATCCAGCTTTACACACATGCTTAAAATATTAATGCATAGTACTACTGACAGCAAAACCAAGAAAGTGGTTCAAACTTTCCAAAACCCATAGTCTTTTTTACTACATCCCAGATGTTCTCAGCTATAAAGGCATCATTTGTTAAAAAAAGAAGAAGACAAGGAGGGAAGGAGGAAGAGGAGGAGTTCAAGAACAGAGGAAGCAGCAGCAGCTTGGTATGTGCACATCTCTACATATGCACACACACACACACACACACACACACACACACACACACACAAACACAACATTTGGGAACTGGAATGGAAGGGATCAAGTTGGAATGAAAAAAAGTGACAAGAGGAGAGATCTGAAAGGTATAGTAAAATCAAAGACCATTTGAGAAATTTAGTATAGACACACAAAACAGAAGAAACATTGTAAAATACATGAGGCCAGAATGGCTATATATTCTCAACAAATAAAGCCTCCATTACCATGAATGTGTTACATCCCGCTGTGCTGTTGGCCCCACAGGAAGCCACACACACCCAGACTGTTGTCAAGACTATAGGTTACTCTTCCCAACATGGAGCTGGACCCTACTGAACATTTCACATAGAGCTACTGCCAGCATAGAGCTTTCTACCTCAATGAGCAAATATCTTTGGTGTATGAAAGTACTGAAAATATTCTGGAAACTACCCAATGAGAAATATAGACATCAACCTGGCTACAAACCATTTGATCGATAATGATGTCCTGCCTTCAAACAATGTAAGTGTACAATGGTGGCACAAAATTTGTGGGGGTCACTAATCTAAACTATATCTGATTTGACTAAAGTCACTCCTCAAGGGTGGAACCCATATGTGTTACTGCTTGAGTAAACAGGAATCTGAAACTAGACACCCCAGAGACTGGCAGGGTAAAAGCATGTCCTGAATGTACATGACAAAATGACTCATGGGGCAATTCGTTCTACTCATTATTCAGTGCCTTTCTCAGCTATCATCAGAGAAAATTTTTCCTGAAGCATAGGGACCAGAAACCCAAATGTGCAGAGAGTGTGAGATCTTGTAACACTTAGCACTGAATATATCACCATCAAATCCCAGGACTCAGGGAACCCTGCAGAAAAAGAGGGGCACATAATGTCAGAGCCAGGAGAACAGAGGGAGGGAGAACACCAATGATTCAAGGCCTCTAAATCCAGACAATGGACTCATATGTGAACCACAGAGACTATGGCAGTATGCACACAGCCTGCACAGTGTCTGATCGATATAGTCCAGCTAAAATTAAAATAGACCCCTGCCCCTATCCCATCCCATCACTAATCCAGCCACCACCTCCAATTGATGAACACTTGTAACTGAAGGTTTGGTGTTCTCCAAGGGAATTCCCACTAGAGAAACTATGCTTAAGTGTAGTCTTCATGCCCAGCACTAGTTGACCAAGAAAAAACAAACTCAATGAAGGATACTTTTCTCATAATGTTGTATCAGGGCTGTTATTTATTTCTTTTCTATTTTTATACTTTTTTCTATTTGTTATGGTTTCCCTTTTGTGTGAAATCCCTAGTGTGTGAAAAATTGAGTCTGTGCACCTTTGTCACCTGAGCATTTTCTTGTGCTCTCTTCCTTACATTTGATTTTATTTTCCTCTTCAAATGTGACAGTTTCTGTTCTATCTTGTGCTATTTTAAATTTAATTATTATCCCTCAGAAGACTGTTTTCTTTCTAAGAGAGATGATAAGGTGGTGGATCTCGATGAAAGTGTAGATGGCAAGGAATTGGTAGCAGCACAAGGAGGGGGAAACCACAACCATAATATAGTATATGTGAAAAAAATAAAAAAAATCATCATAATTTATCAATAACAGGAAAAATTAATATTTAAAATATACATAGAAAAAGCATACCAGCATTTGATCATCTGCACTCATAAAGCCATTTTGCAGATCAGGATGGCGGTTCCTGAAAAAATGGGTATTAGTTAACCACAGGACCCAGAAATCCCCCTCTTAGGCATATAGCCAAATGATCCGCATCCATGCAACAAAGACATGTACTCAACTAAATCATAGCAGCATTATTTGCAATAGCAAGAACCTGGAAGCAACCTAGATTCCCCTCAACTGAAGAATGGATAAAAGTTGTGGCACATCTACACAATGGATTACTACTCTGCAAAACAAAAACAAAAACAAAAAAATGGAATCTTGAAATTTGCAGGCAAGTGGATGGCACTGAAAGAAACCATCCTGAATGAGTTAACCCAGTCATAAAAATAAGAACATGGTATGTACTTGTTCATATATGGTTTTTAGACCCAGAACAAGGGATCAGCAGCCTATAATTCACACCAACAGAGTAACTAGGATACAAGGGTATTGTAAGAGATTCATATAAAGTCCCTCACATAAGGGGGAAGGGACAAGTCCCCAGAGCACATGGAAAGTGGGGGGGCAGTGAATGGAGAGAGATGTAGGAGAAAGAGAAGGGGAGGAGAGGAAGAATGTGTGACTAGGAAGATTGAGTAAGGGTGGAATTGAAGACAGAAGAGAAAGAAAGAGAGAGAGAGAGACAGAGAGTCCAACACACAGAGAGAGATGAGAGAGATACAGAAAAAACATAAAGTAGGGAGCCATTATTGGTTGAAGAGAAAACTGAAACTAAATAAAGGTCTAGGGATCTGAAAATGACCCCCAACAAACAATTTGAGCAACCGTGGAAAGGCAACCATAAATGGCCTTCCCAGATAGTGAGACCAACAATTAACTTATCCACCATCATGGACCCCTCAGAAACAGAAGCAAACACCCACAACTAAACCCTGAGTTGTGCTAGAATCCAGATGCAGAGGGAGAAAACAAGAACAGTTTGTAGAAACACATGGAGCTGATGACATGAACAAGGAGGATCTAATGGTCTCCCAGACTGATAGCTGGGAATCTAGCATGACACTGACTCAGGCCCCCCTGAATATGGGTCTCAGCCAGAAGGATTGAGCAGTCTAAGGGACCTCAGTCAGTGGATCCAGGGTGTATTCCTAGTGCACAAATAGACCCTGTGGGCACATCCCCCATGGATGGAGACTGACTGAACCTAGAAAGGAGAGAACTCCTGGTCCCTACCTCAAGCGACTTGACAGATCTACAGGACCGGACCTGGATGGCATTGCACTACCTGCGGATTGGGGTGGCAGAATGGGATGGGAGGTTGGTCAAGGTGCATGTGAGGGGCGGAGGGTAAGAGGGAGGAAGGGCAGGAAGAGGGAGGGAGGGAGAGGGGAACTGGAGTTGACCTGTTAAATAAAAAATAATTGAAAAAAATATACATAATTATTTCCTGATTATGAAGTCTCCTAAACTTGGTTTTCCTATGAACATGCATTCGGTCTCTTCAGTTTCTAAAGTAAAGCAATATTTAGTTTTGATTAACTACTTTGGAGTTAAGAGCTAATTTTCATTTTTGTGATTTCTTATTAACACTATCATTAAGCTCATATCCAGACTATCACTCTATGGCGTGTCCTTGCCTGCCACATAGAATGCTCTAACGTCAATCCCAATGTCAGCATTAAAAGCAAACTAACACTGGCTGAGGAAATGGCTCAATGAGTTAAATTGCTTGACTTGCAAACCTGGTCATGTGAGGTCAAACCCTGCTATTGAAAGTGGAAGGAGAGAATTGACCCTAAAAATTTTTACGTGCCTGAATGCATACTACAGTATGTCCATGAATATATATATACACACACACACACACACACACACACACACTGACAATAAAGGAAACACCTTTAAAAAATTATCATGGTTGTCTTGTTAATTCCTATCTTTCAATATACAGAATATGGCCCAGAACTCTGCAATGTCGGTTGCAAATGTGATGTCAGTGTCTAGGACAATTACTCTCTCTAGGTTGGCAGGGAGAGTCTGGTCAGAAACCACTTCATCAGTCAATAAATCCCAGAGTAGAGTTTGTTGGGTATTCAGGACACTTCAGACTAGACTGGACAGAATATAGAGAAAAAGTAGAGTGTCGCACCAACCTCAACCAGCAAGGAATATGCAACTCAGGGAGATCTTGTAGCAGTTTAATCAGTATCCTTGAACAAGCTTCTTCTTGTAACCCCTGGGAAATGCCATGGGCACCCTGTAGATAGGCTGCTATTATATGGAAGCAAGCAAGTTGAACAGTCTTAGCCAAATAAGAACTTGGTTACCACATAGAGAGCTCACTATCAGAAAAGTGGAAGGTAAAGATCCAGTGCCATCTTTAAGGCCTGGCACTTCCCAGCTCTCTGCAGTAGGAAAGAGGGGGGAGGAGAAGGAAATACAAGAGGGAAGAATATGGGTAAAGAGAGGGGGGAGGGATGGGGGAAAGAGAGGAGAGACTTGGTAAAATAGGAAAAGGGAAAATAGCCATGTGGATTCATTGCTTAAACATTAAAAACCATGCTGAAAAAACATTATCCAATTTTACAAACTTTTTAAATAAGTAAATGAATTTTCTTTAAGGATTTATTCACATAACTTTGCCACATTAAGTTTTTTTTTCTGGGAATAAAAATGTATTTAAATCAATGCAGGCATAAAATCCTAGTAGAGATGTAATTTTTAAATGTAAATTCTATGATGACTTTTGAAAAGACTTTATTATTATTAGGGAAACAGGGAAATTATACAGGTTCAGTGAAGAAAATAAGTATATGAAAGCAAACCAACCCCCCCAAAAAAAACAAAAACAAAACAACA
This sequence comes from Phodopus roborovskii, assembly GCF_943737965.1. Classification (NCBI taxonomy): domain Eukaryota; kingdom Metazoa; phylum Chordata; class Mammalia; order Rodentia; family Cricetidae; genus Phodopus; species Phodopus roborovskii. The sequence continues at coordinate 17,714 of NW_026126314.1, forward strand.
AGCTAGCACCTCATTTTTTATAAGTAGAATCACTTCTTTTATTCACTATATTTAGGTGCCATTAAATATCACTACAAGTCTTGGTCACTATATAACCTGGAGAAACAGCAGAACCCAGAAAAAAAATGGACATGAGTGTGGAAAGCAGGGAGGGAAATAGCAAGGCACAGCCACATAGAATTAAACCCTGGTCAGAGTAAAGCATAATATCTCACAGGTCATAGGGGGCAAAGTTGAAAGTTGGGTCAGGTGAATGGAGGGGCAGTAAAGGAGAACAGTAACCATCCAACCATCAACCCAATTTACAGCAGGTATTATATAAATCTGTGGTTGGGATTGCTAGAGGAGGAGCTGGCAAGATAGCGCAGGTAAAGTATTTCCTGTACCATCAGGAGGACCAGAGTTTGGACAATAATAAACAACACAAAAGGAAGGAAATAGACCCTATGCAAACACTCATCCCACAACATCCAACAGAAGCAGAGTACTTGGCAGAGGCACTTGCCACAGTGGATAAATGACAAAGGGTCTACATAATTAAAAAGATAATAATGAAGACATTACCCTCATTGTAATGGACAGAACAGTATTCCTGTAGTGACTGTTAGTAATTCTAAGCACATGTGGCAGGAGCTTTAATTTTAATTAGCAACAATCCAATTGAATCCAAGATTACTATATATGGCACACATATAAGGGTGCAGAAATAATCACAACTTACAAGTTCCTTCTCAAGTGGTTGATGGAGGTCACTATGAGTTAGAAATTCTCCTTGCTGAAGCTATGACACTCTGGGTATTCATGGGAACTAAATGGCATTTCCTCAAAGCTCTCTAGCTGACTTGGGTATACTGAATATTCGGTAGCCCTGTAAAAATATCCCAGAATACCTGAGTTAGTGTAGTGATATGAGTTTGAGGACACTCCTGATTTATCTTCAAAAGTCAAAAATCCCAAGCCAGGAAATGAAGGACAGTGGTGTGTCAGTCATAATGTCAAGTTTCTGGACTTTGACAGCTAATACACAGGCAGTTGAGGAGGCTGGTTTGGGCAGGAAAGGCTGCCCACTTCTCATTGGAAATGCTGATTTTCAGTAGTCTTTAGGCTACTGTAGTAATGATAGCAGGGACAAATGTATTATCCTTCACTGAGCGTCAGAGTGGGGCAGAGTTTACTAACATATTAAACACCTTAGAATCATTCCATCAGTTGTAGTTAGCCATAGTACACACAAAGCCTGAACTAATACCTTCCATGTTCCTTCTCCCCACAGTCCTTCTACATTTCTGTGTTCCTGTAAAGTCAGAGGAGAACTCTCTATCCATACAAACACAGCTTAATGAACCAACAAGCCATGATGTGTGCCCTATTGTGCATGTGGTGTTTGACTGTAGAGAGTACAGTAAAATGTCCGGTATCATCTTTAAGAATGTCTTCCATGCCTTTTGAGTTAATGTCTCTTTGCCTTGAAGCTCATCAATTGGGCTAGGCTAACTGACCAGTGAACCCCAAACCTCTGCCTTTATTACAAGAATACACAAGTATGCCTGGTATTTTTAGCATGGTTCCAGAGATCAAATCACATCCTCCTGCTTAAAAGCCAAGTAATTCAAGGGAGAACAGTTCTCCCCAGCAAGGAAGACACTGATTTCTAAATATATTAATTAATTTAGTGTGGGTATATTTGTATACATTATAGTGTGTATGAGGTAGTGGGAGGGTAACTTGTGCAAATTTCTCATCTCATACTACAATGTAATTCTCAGGGATCAAACTAAGGTTTTTAGGACTAAGCAGCAAAGACTTTAAATGCTAGAGCTATTTGATTGTCCCAGGAAACCATTTTTCTTCCTTCTCCTCTGCCTTCTTCCTTTTCTGTTTTGTAAGTTAATTACATTTAGGCATCACTAGCTTTTAAACGTTTAAATCTCCCTGGGCTTTAATTTTCTCACCTGCAAAATAAAATTACTCCATTATTACAACAAAGTAACTGTATTTATAGTCTATAAGATTTCTCTCACTACTAAGGAAATATTTACTCGTGAAAAATAGGTTCCTTACCAATTTGAACCCATTTCTCTAAAGGAAAAATCACACTGACACTGCAAGTGTGGATAAAAATATGTGGTCAGTTGTACAATGGAGTATTACTCAGCTATTAGAAAAAAAATGACACCAGGAAATTTTCTTGCAATGGGATGAAACAAACAAACAAAAAATCCTAAATAAGGCAACACAGACCCATAAGACTAACATGTTATGTACCCACTCATACTGGATATTAGTTTTTAAATAAAGGATTATCATGTACAATCCACAGACCAAGTGTAGTTAGATAAGGGGCAGGGATGGCACAAGCATATCCCTGGGAAGGTGAACTAACTAGAATAGTTTTTGTGGGTGGATTGGGGCTGGTTGAGAAAGAGACAGAGGGAAACAGTACAAGGAACAGAAGTGGAATAGGTGAGTGTTTGGGGGATTAGGGCAATGTGGAAACTTTCATGAGCATGAGCCTTGTGCACACTCCTTGGAATGGATTATATGGAGCCTGTTCTGGCTATGTTCTGTAGTCAGACTAGGCTCCCATTGACAGGTCTGAGACACCAACCTATTCACAACAATACAAAACACTAACAACAACAACAAAAAAAAAAAAACCCTGAATACCCACAATCTGTCTTGCCTGTAACATGCACTGGGGTAGTGGTGGGTTGTACAGAGCTTGTAGGAGTACTGATGATTGTTCTATCTTCAGACCCGAGCCACTAGAGGGAGAACTTCCCCAATACTGCCTGAATGGCCAGATCCAGATGCTGTAAGGTCAAGAAGGAAATATGGACTAAAGGAGGTGGTGGGAGGGAGGGAGGGCGGGATGAATATGTCAGTGAAATTACTCCTAGTGATATTCTGCTACACACATAGATTGAGGCCTAGTCTAATCATCATCAGACAGGCTTCCTCCAGCACCTGATGGGAGCAGCTAAATATGGGGCAGATCTCAGGACCCCAGTCCCCTCAAGGAGAAGAGTTGGAGAACGGATTGTAGGAGCCAGAGGGATGAAGAACACCAAAAGAACACAGCATACAGAATGAACTATTAGGAATCAGATGGCTCAGAACAGAGACTAAAGTAACCACGGAGCCTACAAGGGTCTGTGCTAGGCCCTAGCAATATATGCTGTATTTCTTTACCCTTGGGTTTTGTTGAACTACTAAAATTTGGGTAAGGTGTCTCTTACTCTTTTACCTGCTCATGGAACCGACTTGTTCTCAGGTTGCCTTGTTATTTCTTGATGTGAGTGTTTATGGGTAGTATAATCGCATCTTGTTATGCTGTGTTCAGTTGATATTACTGGGAGATCTGCTCTTTTCTGAGGGAAACAGAGGCAGTAGATCTATGGGAGAGATAAGCAAAGGGGACTGGGGGAAGGGGGGGGTAGAGTCTGTGGTGGGGATATAATGTATGAGAGAAGAATAAAGAAAAAAAAAATGTTTTGACTCATAGAAAAGTCATATAAGTTCTGGGTGGTTGTTCTGGCAGTGTTCTGGTTCTGTGTAAAACCACATGAGCAGGAACTGTATCATGCAGTCATAGGGTGGGGGGGACCTGAAGAGGATTGTGAGAACCAGCTAGGGAGTCCTCTGGGATGAATTCCAAAACCTGTGTTCCTCACAACCACTCTGGAAAATTTACCTTCTTTGGCTCAATCTCCTGACTCACAAAACAGGTGGAACTAAGTGATAGACATGACACACAATTTAGGAAGCATTAAATGTGGAAGGAGAACAAAAGTGGCCAGCAGAATGTGTGCCACAAGATATGGGAAAGATGAGCATTTAAATATCAATCAACACAGTCTGAACAGCAGCTGGCCTTCAGTCTATCCATGGCTAACTAGGTGGTCTCTTTGGTGGGTGGCCTAAATTTGGGTATCAGTTAGATGACGACACACCTATAGTACACCCTCTCCAGTGTGTGAACATTCTGGTGCTTCCTGGTAGCATGAGTAGGTATGCTCCTTCTACCTACATGAGAGCAACAGAAGTGGCAAGACCTATATTTATTTCTCCTTGCTATTAGAAAGGAACATTAGGAGGTTTAGTAAATGGCTTAGTCTAAGATCTATACATATAATACATATGAGAACCCGAGTTTAATTTTTAAGAATTTGATAAAAATCTGATGAGACACTATACATCATGAGGCACAGACTGAACATTTCCTGGGCTCAATAGCTCCTTGTTCTAACTGAAATTAGTCATATCCAATATCAATGTGAAATGTTCTTAAAAATAACATATGAAGTGGCTGAGGAAGATCTTTAAAGTGAACTTCCAGCCCTCCCCTGACACATGTACATGCTTGTGTACACACACATTAATATACCGCATTTTAGGGACAGCTTATGAGTTCCTGGGACTAAAGAGAAGCCAGAGGCCAATATCAGTGATCGGAGGTATCTACCCCATCATTGCATAGTGTCACTGTATGAGACACACTCTCCACATGCAGGAATAGCTATTTATCATTTCACCTGGTGTTTGCATAGCAGGAATTTGGGAACATATCTGCCAGATGGACTCCTTATTAAATTATGTACTAGTGGAATCTCTAGTCACCAGAGTCTGGGATTGGGCTTAAAATCTGCTTGCTAATAGAAAGACTCTGTTCCTCAAACCTGGGTGACTCCAGAGGCTATACAAGTATCAAAATAGAAGCGCCTTTCAGAGTCCACGAGAGATGTGGAAGTCATTATGTCTACATATGGCAGAGCAGCCTCAGAAGAGCCGGTACCATTTCTTCACTCTTTCTCTACAGTCACATGGGTGATATGTGGAAGTGTATGGACAGTACATACTAGACGGTTTACTGGTACCCATTTGGTTATAACCTCCACATCTGCAGTGCAGAATACAATGGACTCTGCTGGTATAAATTGTAATTGGGTGCACAACATCCATCTGCTAGAATGACAATTAAAAGGAGGGGAGAATATGGACACAATCAGATGAAAATGTCCGGAGGAGATTAACTTTCAATTCAGTCTGCAAAACAAGTAGGAAGCAGAATTTCTCAAATACCTAAAGGGAAAAAATAGAAGAGGTGTCCATATATATATAAACAGACTGCCAAGCATGTGCACACACTATGCACACTTGACGGTATGTGTTTTGGTGAAATAAATGTAGCCTGAAATCTTTCTAATATTTATGATTACTCTATGCACTCATGTGTACCACCATGTGCATATGAATGCTAAAGGTGAACTTGTGAAGTCAATTTTCATTCCCTGTTTAGATGTGCCTATTCCTGTGAAGTCAGCTATAGCCCAGGTAGGTTCAAATGTTGGAATTGAAGGAAGGAGGTTCATATGGAAAGAGCAGAAGGTTGCAAAGTATGTATAGTCTACTAAAGAGAATGTGGAAATACCATAGAGTGGAAAAATAAAAGAGTTTTTAATACCAGGTTGATCCAATCTCAGATGTGTTTTAGGAATGCATGATATATGGAGGTTGGAGTAGGAGAAAGGCAACTTCAGAGCAATAGAAGGATCATAAGGGTTTATTATCCGGGGGTAATATACCAAAATTCAAGTTCCGATGCTCATTCTAGATTCATTAGGTCTGGAGCTGGGTTCAAGAGTCTGGAGTTTTTCAATCAGCATTTTCAGGTCATTCTAAACTCCACAGATTATAACTGAAGTAACATTAAAAACAAACGACATCCCAACATCAACACTTCTCCATGTTTCCTTGGCAAGTTTTCTCATGTAGCTCCCAATTAGCTCATTGCCTAGAAACAGTCATAGACATCTCTGAGCAACAGTGATCACTGACAGCTGACAGTTTCCTGAGAGTACAAGGATAGAAGATCTTTCTCGACCTAAGTAAAGACCTGGCTATTTTGAGAGAGCCAAACATGGGAGTTGTTTCCACATCTCTTGTAACATTTGAAACTTAGAAATTCTGTTTCCATATACATAGCCAAAGTTGTGGTGATGTACTTAAAAACCAACATCAGCTGCAGTGCTGAATTCTAGGACCCCCATCTCCCAGCATCAGCATCTCTGAAAGAAACTTTGCAGAAACTGAAAGCTGGTCTGTATAGGTAGTAACACATCAAGGGAAACATATTTAGTGTGTGATCATAACCTAACTAACATAATTGCCTTATTCCACTTAAAAAGCCACAGAAACCTACTTACAAATCACCTCTGTGAACACAAGTTACTGTGGAAGGACAGAAACTCAGTGAGGCAGAGGAACATGATCCCAGCCAGATCTACCTACAGGAGAAGAACCCCATCCCATCTTTGCAGTACCTTCCTTTCATGATATCACATCTCAGAAGCAGCTTCTGTTTAGATCCGTGGAACTTAAGGAGACTGTCCACTGGATCATTCCCTAACTACTTGCACACTCTTCAGAATTTCACACTCTGAAATGAAACTCATCTCAGCATCAAGCGTTCTTATTTGTGAACTGGGCTGTTGTAGCGATTTAGATTCCTGAAATATTACTGCCTTAACAACTATTAGATTTTTCAGTGCACTGAAGGAAAAATTACATTAGATCCCACATCGTGTGGAAATAAATAATGTTTGAAATTTTAGTAATTGATATAGTTTCAATATATACTTATATATGTATACTTAAAACTGAGCTGTAAACAGAGAGCAGTCTGGGAAGAGTTTAAAAGTTAAACAATGCAGCAACACAAACAATTCTGTCTAAAAGGACATGTACTCAGCTCAGTTAGTAGAGTACTTACCTATCATGCAGGAAGCTCTGGAATAATGCACACCCACCACCACGCCTACCAAATATAAATAGTGGTTCATTCCTGCAATACCAGAATTGGTGAAGTAGAGGCAGGAAGGCCCCAAGTTCCCGGAAGTCTTGAGTTATGCAATAAGTTTGTGGCCAGCCTAGGCTACAAGAGACCCTGTCACACAAATACCCAAAGAAAAAAATCCACTGCTTACTGTGAACCTTACCTACCAATGGGTAATGGACTGTTGAACTAGATTCAGCATGCTTTCAACCAACACTCAGTTGGGTCTTTGGGATTCTGCTCTAGGGAGGAATGACAGTTTCTTGACACCTAAGAGTATTTCAGGAGATGATGGCTCACCTAGAGTAGTATGGTGCTTCTAAGATATAGTTCTAGTTCTAATTCAGGCACATAGTCTTTGGTCAGTCTACATCAGAGCTTTCTTTAATCACAAGAGTGGAGAGACCTGACATGGCATGTGATCTATTGACAAGAATGTAGACAACAGAGAAAATGCTCTAGTTAAATTGCCTTCAGCAATGTGAAATTTATCTTGTACCCATATTTAATTTTCTAAATTATAGTGCCAATGGAACAAACACATTGTGTATCCATATGCCTGTGATTATGTCTACTTCTGATACATAACTCACTTTTAAAATTATACTTACCTCTTACCATGAATAAAGATAATTACCTTTACCTAGGGAGAGAAGTGGGTGTGGGGTGGGTACTTTCTCAGGTTCTTGGAGAGCATCAGAAGGGTAGACACTGCATCTTCTGAAGCAGGACCATTTCAGGGGTTCTTTACTATTATCTGTATAAGTTGTTCACTAATGAAACACCTGTTTATCATTTATCTTGGGTCTAATGAACTCATTAATACCCCCACATTCACATGGAGGTAGAAAAAATAAGTTATTCCAATGGTTTGAAATTAAAATCCTATTGAAGAATATAGTTATTGAATTAGTAGGAAAACTAACTCCTTATGACTGGACAGATCATTTCAAAAAGAAGCTGAGAACTGATCTCTGTTAGATTACAGCACACTCACTTAGCCCTGACAGGGGGGGGGGGGGAAGTAAACACAGCAAAGTCACAGCACAAAACTACACAGGTGTGTTTGTCATTATGGATTTAATCACAAGAAAGCAACTTTTCTGTCCTGGGGTCATCTGCTGAATGTTATTCTCATCCAACTTCTCCTTTTTAGTTGTCCCTCAACTCACTTGGAAGGACCACAAATTAAAGGGCAGCCATGTATGTGAACACCAGCACATGAGTGGTTAAGGAAAAAAACCCTAGGTGCCACTTGGTTAATTTCTGGTTGTTTTAAATTTGTTTTCTTTCACAACACATGGAAAGCAAATCTCTCTCATGTGGCAGTCTGAATTTCTTCATCTCACTGACAAAAATGACCCTCCTCAGTGGTCACTCACGAAAAGCGTATAACTTCATTCTACTCATGCAAGACATGCAACTAACATTAATGAAAAAAACTTCAAATATTTTGATTCTGACATTGAGGCTTTTCTCCAAACTAGTTAGAATATGGTTATATTGACATCCACCCTCCATTACAGGCCCTTACTATTTATATTATGTTTGGTAAGTAATCCAGATATTGAGTATAGCTAAGTGTCTATGTGGGAATTTACCATCCCAGAGAGGGCAAAAAGAAAAAGAATATCATCCCTAGATAGTACAGTAATAAAACATAGCTGTGAGTGTAGCTCATGTTAAAACACACATGGTTCTTGATCCTTTCTGTAGCGTGCAAGCAGACAAACACACATACATACACACACACACACACACACACACACACACACACACGGCAAAACAGACAAGTAAAATAGGAAAAATAATTCTATTGTTCCTTCATTTCACTTAAATTTGTTCATTTGACTGATCAAATAAAAATAATAAATCAAATTCTTAAGATCTGATTCTTTAGTCCCTTGACTTAGCCTTGTGAGTAAACATGCTTGCTGTCAAAGCTAAAGACCTAAGTTAAGTCTTCTAGACTTACACAATTCAAAATTAGGAGAGAACAATTCAAATCCCTAATTTGGCCTCTGACCTTATGTTTACAATGGCAAGGGTTCACCTGCCCACATAGACACTGACAAATAAATAATTAAAAGTATAGAAAGAGTTCACTTAATTCTTCAAGACAATATCCATCTAAACATTTGCTGTGCTCACAAGTTTTGTATATCAATGAAATAATTGCAAAGGTGGAGTGTTCCTAGGACTCAGGAGACCATCTAAAAAGAAGAGGATATTCTTGTGTTTATGTGAACATTGAGGTCACATTTGAGAAGTGTTTGTTATATAAGAGACACTATTGTGAAGCAATTTGCAAATATCACGCCCCCCTCTAAACAATAATCCTGAAGCACACACCAAGGAAATAACAGAATTATGAAGAGTTTTGAAGAATTGTGGAGCTGGATTTGAAAAGTCATATGTGCTTCAATGTGTAGCTCTTGATGTTTGTGGAAACTGATTCAAATAAGATGTTCAATTGAACACTGAGAAGTGAAAACAATAAAGAAGTTAGTAGTGCAATTCTTGGGATGGATTAACAGATTGGAGATGGGAATTCAAAGCAGAAAATATGGAAGTCAACAGAGCTTGTATTTTAATGTATATGAATACTCCCTCGGGGTAATACCAAAAACTACTAATAAAGAATAACTTTTTGTGGTATATATCATCATGTCTCCATCTCCAAACTAAAGGATTATAACAGCTGTTGAAAATCTATTAAGAACCAGCCAGGAGTGTCGCAGGCTTTTAATCCCAGCCTTTGAGGCTGAGTATCGGATCTCTGTGATTCCAAGACCTGCCTGGTTTATAAGAGCAGGTTCCCAGGCAGCTTCTGAAAAACCTGTTCCAAGAAAAAAAAAAAATTATACTAAGTAAACTATGAAAATGAGTCATCAAGAATGTAACCAGATCCAAATTATAGAGGGATCTCAGTCTGTTCTTCACTACCTTGCCAATATGCCATGTTGATATTTTCTGCTTTGTGTATCTGAACGGTGACGGTGTCACTGCTGGCCTACAGCACATATTCACTGGAGTTTCAGGCTTATTCTGCATGTAAAAAGCTTAGTTGGGGCCAAAACCCACACCAGTCAGCTCTGCTCTAAAACCACATGGCCCAAAGTGATAAACTGAATTTGGGCAAGTACAGGTTGTACCTAGTTTTGCAACTTGGTGTGGTTCAGTGGGTACAGCAAACACAGGTAGCTCCCAGAACTCCTTGAGGGCAATTAATACTTATCAGTTGATTCTTCTGTTCAATCACCCTGAAGGTAACAACTGGAGAAATGAACTGACACATCAGCTCTAACTTTCAATTTAGGGAAAAACAAACCAAATTTCTGTTGGTTAAAAACTCTAGATGGCCTGTTTTGTTTGTTTGTTTTTGTTTTCTTTTTCAACATACTTTGCCAAGTTCCTACATAGTTTTCTTGGAGGGAAATTCAAAGCAGTCATTATATGGAAGCACATGGAGCAATGAAATGAGACCTGACCCTGAAAAATAAAAAAGATATTTCAGAGCAGTGACTCTCAGGTCCTACATTTGAGATACACAAAAGCAACATGAGGCCTACAAATAGGATGCTAAATAGGGCAGTGCTGAGCAGAATGTCTTCAGGAATTAGCACACACACACACACACACACACACACACACACACACACACACACACACACACACAGACCACTGCTATTAAATCCGAGTCAAGAAGGGATATTTCTTAGAAGTCAAGTGGGATAACTGGGCTGATCACAGTGAGTTCGAAGTGTGAATGCGTCATCGTCTCTTATGTCAGAGGCCGTTTTCTGACACTGATTATGAGGGAGGATGACGTCTCTGCTAGGAGAGTTTCCCCCTAGCTACTACAGTGTGGCTTTTGGACTGGAGAGGATAGGACAGATTGTGATAGTAGCTGTTACTTGGGGGCTGAGCTTTCACCCTGGGGCTGTGCCCCAGACCTCGGAGTGTAGGGCTGTAGCCCCAAGCTCGGTGCTTCAGCTTTTAGTGTTCCATAGGAGAGTTTTGTTTTTTTTTTTTTTGACTTTATAGGACAGAGTGCGATAGTAGTTGGGGATAGGGGGCTGAGGTTTCACTCCGGGGCTGTGCCCCAGGCCTCGGAGTGTAAGTCTGCAGCCCCACACTGGGTGCTTCAGCTTCTCTTGCTCCAGCTCTCCAGGACTCTGGTGCTGGAGGTCAGAGTGCCAGTGTTGATGCATCAACTGAGATAAGGAGGTGGAGAGGGCAGTGGTGCCAGCCGGCCCCAGAACCCTTCCCTTTCCCAGTGCCCCCCTGACTGTGCTCTGCTCTGCTGCTGTCCATTTGTCCAGCTGCAAGGCCCCCCATCGTGGGCACAGGGATGGCGGTGACTCATACTGCCACCGTGGAGTGCCCATGGAGGATTTATGAGCTGCTGCCAGTTCTAATTATCATCATGTTCTATGAATTTAAAGTAACTAGTGCCATGCTCATGGTTCATTTGCCCATGAATAAAAATGCTCTATGGAGGTTCTAAATGAAATAAGGAATTTGGTCATTTTCATCATGTTGGCTGTTTGGGGAGAAAATACACAAAATTAATCCACAGTTAACGTCTTTTGCCTATAGAAGTACATGCAAAACAAGGGAAGGGAGTGATCATTTTTCCTTGGGTTGCTGGGAAAGTCTTTAGACTGAGCAAATAAGTTTCAGTAGATGAGGTGTGAAAACAGCATGCACAGGTGCTCACAGCATAAGTGAGCCAAGGGCCTGATGTGAAATGATGCTTACTGTAGACCAGTGGGTCTCAAGGATTGCTGTGGGGGTGTGAGATCCAGCACAGGCTCATCAGTGGTGAGACCCATAGAAAAAGATGTTAGATATTCCTGATAGTATGAGAATCAAATGTCAGGGAAAAAAACACAGGAAGGAGAATTGATAGGGGTAAGGATAAGAAGTTGGTCCTAAATGGGGCAGAAGAAATAAGAGCTAAAATGAGTGTGACTTTCTTGATTAGCTGTAGAGAGGGGTGGGGTGTGTGGAGAATCTAGAATAATCCCAAGTTCCTGGCTGTGTCAGTTAAGTTACTGAGATGGGGCTTGTGGGAAGAGAAGCATATTGTAGATGAGAGATGATTTCAGATCACACACACTCCCTCAGAATCCCGATTGGGGCCTAGGGAGATGGCTCAGTTCGAGGAGGGAAAGTGCTTGCTATGATCTAGAGTTGGAGCCCTTAAGGCAATGTAAATGCTGGGTGGGGTGTGAATAGAGGAATCCCAGGTTCACTGGTAATCAGTCTATCAGAGAATGTGTGAGCTCTAGATTGAGTGAGAGACTCTGCCTTAGAAAAATTGAGGTAGAAAAGGAAGACATTACCACAGCAGCCTCTGGCTTTTCACATAAAATACACAGGCACCTAGCAGTTACCAACACTTATTTTTGATAAGGTTGTGGGTGAGCAACATGGAGGGATTTTGCAGACTTGGCTGGATTTTCTGTGGTTCAGTGGGCTGTGTGGATGTGTAATGCATTTTGTAAGGGAACAGTTCTCTCCCCTTCAGGATGGTGTTAGCTGTGAGTTTTCTATTGGTGCAGTTTTTCAGATTGAGAAAAGTAGTCTAGTTTGCAGTCTCCTGATTATTAGAAGGTTGATTTTCTTATATATTTTTATTACTATCTGTTGAGATCTTCTTTTTTCTTCTTTTCTTTTACTGTGGATTATGACATTGGTTTATTTAACTGAACATTACATTGCTTTCTGTGTATATATGGTGGGTGTGTGTGTGTGTGTGTGTGTGTGTGTGTGTGTGTGTGTGTGTAAATCCAAAGCCCCAAGAGTCGGTTTTATCCTTCTACCACATTGGTGATGGGGGTCAAACACAGGCCCTAAGGATTGGTGGCAAAGTTTTTCACCTGCTGAGCTATCTTCCAGGCCCAATAATATTAAATTTTTTATTTAGATGTTTTATTATATATAGTGTGTTCTTTCTCCTTATATCCCTGCAGGTCAGAAGAGGGCACCTCATTGCAGATGGTTGTGCGCTACCATGTGGATGCTAGGAACTGAACTCAGGACCTCTTGACAACTAGCTAATGTTTTTAACCATTGTGAGATCTCTCCAGCCCTTGCCCTCACATATTTTTTTACAAAGTCTTTTATGACTATAAATTTTCCTGTTACACACTGAATTAGTTGTTTTGTGTAAGTTTTGTGTTGCATTTTATTATTTTAAAAAACCTTTTATGTTCATGGATGTTTTGCTCTTGCATTTTATGTCCATGCTTCACATGTTTGCTGTGCTTAAAGATGACTTAAAGGGTGACATATTTCCCTGGAAATGGAGTCATAGATAGTGGTGAGCCACCAAGTGGATCCTGGGAACCAAACATGGGTCATTTATCTACAAGAATGACAAATGCTCTTAACTGCTGAGATCTCTCTCCAGCCCTTCCTGTTTTTTTTTTTTTTTTTTTTTTTTTGATAACTAATTTTAACCCGTTGTAATCAGAAGATGCTTCTCAACATGGGAATTTTTTTTTAATTGTATTTTTACTGTTTTAAACTATTTGTATGTGTGTGTATGTGCTTGTAGCTTCAGCTGCCGAAGGAAGCAGTAAGAGGGCATCAGATCTCACAGAGCTGGACTCATGGGCAGGCACTTAGGGACTTCTTGACATGGATTCTGGGAACTGAAGTCTGCTCCTCTGCAAGAGCAGCAAATGTTTTCAGCTGCTGAGCCATTTCTTTGGGCTTGGCCCTGTGATTTGATTATTTAAAGGATAGAAAACAAAAAACAAACAAAGAAAACATTGAGGTGTGTTTTAGCTTAGTGCCTGGATTTTTTTTCTGAAGAATCTTCCATGTACATTTGAGAGTGAATGTATTTTCTGCTACTATTGCATATATTTTGCTAGTATGATAGTCTAACTTATTTGTAGTGATTTTACCTTGTTCTCTTTTCATGCTGACTCACTAAAGTGAGATCTAAAAATAACTAACTACTGTTGATGAACGGTTTGTTTTATCCTTACTTCAACAGATTTACTTCATTTTGCGGTTCTCTTGCATAAAATCCTACATCTTAAAAGACAGAGCTAGCCTTTTCCATCCCATCTTGGTTTCTAGTAACAGTTTTAGTCTTAAACTTTTTTATCTGCTATCAGGGAGTCAATCTACTTGTTTATGATCAGTTAGTATTGGGGCCTGGTGATAAAGACTAGAATAACCCACTGAGGGAAGATGGATTCAGGAAGAGGTAATATAGGCAATTAACTGCAGGCAGTACTCTGTGGTGTGGAAGAATATTTTAGAGGGTATGTGGAGGGCTTGGTTATACATTCATAGTCTTTGGAGGGAGATATGGAAATATTTGCCATGCCTGAATATCTGTTCTTGTGATCCTAGAGGCAAATCGTTGTTATCATTGCCTTGCAACATGATATCACACTTTTGTGTATGTGGCTCAGGTGAGAAAGAGAGACAGGACCAGGATAAAATATTTTTTAGCCCTTTTCTGAGCCCTTGTAAGGTCAGTCCTGTACCTTAAGGATCTAAAACACAAGGTTAAAAAAGGACTCTCCATGAAACCCCAGACAAGAGGCTGTGCACCTACACTTTGGATCCTTTCTGGAGTCACAGATGTAAAAAGGAAAATAAAGATACAGGAATTAAAAAGAATATACTATTGCATGTATTTTTTGGTAAGTTAATAAGCTATAGATAGCAGCTTGTAAAAGGTCCTTGTCATGTACCCGCACAAAACAGGTTTTATAAGTAATTATCTAAGGATTTGTTGTTCATTTTGTCAGACCCCAGGAAAAGACAGCTGTGGAGTTTCTAGATGGTGTATGTTGATGCCTGGAAAGAGTCAAATCCATAATTTCGATGGTTGTTTTGAAGAGCCATTTTCTTTTGGGGCTCAAAGTGCATTAATTTAATTAAAGAGACAGGAAGGAAGGGTTTAAATCCCAACTCTGAAGCTCTGTCAGTTGTTTCTTGTCCACTCTCCCTTCCTCCAGAGGACAAGCTGCAGGTCAGTGTTTTTCCTCTGCAGGAAATGTTATTTCAAACCCAGTGCATAGGGATCAATCATGAAGTTGAACTCGGGAAAAGAACACACCCCAGATCATTGATACTTTTCTTTTTTACTGGATTTTAAAAAATCTTTGGTAGGGATGGTGTCCCTCACCCATCTCCTAAATAAATACATGGAGATTTATTCTTACTTGGGATGGCTGGCCTTAGCTAAGCTTTTTTCTAGCCAGCTTTTTAAATTAAATTATCCCATTTCTCTTTATGTGTTGCCTCCTGAGCTCTTTTCCCTTTATTTATTCTATATGCCTTGCTTTCCTTCTTACTCTGTGACTGGTGTCCTTGGTGTCCTCCTCCCCTTGTCCCTGGATCTTCTCTAGGTCTCTCCTCCTATTTATTCTCTCTGCATGCCAGCCAGCCCTGCCTAGTTTTTCCTGCCTAGCTGTTGGTCTGTTCAGCTCTTCAATAGGCCAATCAGGTGTTTTAGACAGGCAAGTAATATAGCTTTACAGAGTTAAACAAATGCACATAAAAGGAATGAAACACATATAAAATATTCCACAATATTCTTTTTCTCGATACTATATCCTTATCCTTTAACTCTCCTGGAGTTATGCTCTGTGGAATCTCCCCATAACTGCTGTTTGAAAACTACTGTTTCACCACACTTAGCCCCTCAATAAGAACAATTGTAATTTACTAGAAAACATGTTTGTAGGCATTCTGCTTTGTATTTTATGGTAGCCCATTCAATATGAATAGAGTTGGCCACAGCCACCTGTGCCTGTCTTTGTACCAGTACTGTTGAAGAAGCATGCTTATAGGTTTATTTTCTTTGTCTCGAAGGTTGTGGCAGCAGTGCCTGAAGATATGACAACAAGCTTTGATCCTAGTGAGCCATCATTAGAATCGCTGATATGTGTGGTTGCCATTGTACTGCTTACCATTTTCTTATTTCTTTGGAGAGTATACCGATCAGTAAGTAACCACTTATAGTAACTGAATGGTCATTCTAGGTTTTTGGTTTTTTTTTTTTTTAAGTTTATTTCCTTTTATGTATATGACTGTTTTGCTTGTATGTATGTGTGTGTGTTACATGTTCCTGATCTAAGAAGTGATTAGTGGGCCATTGTTGGATGCCCTGGAGCTGGAATAACTGATGACTGTGAGCTATAATGTCGATGATGGCATTGAATCTTGATCCTCTACAAGACTAACAAATGCTCTGAGCCATTCTCTCTAACCTTCATTTTGTGTTTAGACTGAACAAATAATTGGAGAAACTTGTTATGTGCATCTGCATACTCATGTGTGTATGATACACACAAAAGAAAATATTTTGTTGCTTTGTAGTTAACAAGAATGAACCATTATACAACACTGTATTTGATTTTGTTTTCTCTTCTTTCTTTTCCTTATTCTCTTCATCCTTCTGTCCTTCCTTCCCTCACTACCTCCCCCTTCCTCCATCCCTCCCTTCCATAATATTCATAATATTTTTTTTTGCATACAGAGTTTCAAGAGGTATTTTTTTATTGCCAGAACTCACTTTATTATATCAGGCTGGCTCCCATCTCACATAGATCTGCCTGCCTATTCCTTCTGAGTGGTGGGGTAAAAGATGTACCATGTTCAGCAAGTTATTTTTTCAGGATTACTAGTCCCTAAATGTGGAGTTAGAAAATTAAACCAAATATTTACATATCTCAATTGCAGACAGATACTTAGGGCACAAAAGGATTTATTTATGGGGATTGATTTAAAAAAGTATAATATTTAAAAAGTTACTTGTGTATGTATGTGTCAGGTATGTGCATTCCATGATGTGGGTATGGAGTTCAGAAGACAAATTTTGGGAGGCAAATTTTCTACCATGTGGGTTCTGGGGATTGAACTCAGATTATCAGTCTAAGTGGCAGATGCTTTTACCTGCCAATCCATCTCATTGGCTCAGGATTGAATTTCAGATGAGTTAAGTTCTAAATTGTAAAGGTATTATCATGAGTCATTACCTTCTCTTTTGTTTTCTCTTTTTACTCAATATCCAGTCTCTGATGGAGAGTCTGCTAAGGATGAAAGACTGGAATCCTGTGCTTGGGGAAGATGTAACTGATGATGGTAATCTGGATGTAGAAGTGAACAATGACTTAGAGAATAACGTGCACTGACTTGTGGCGACCGGCTCCTTGTTTCCTATTCATTCCACATGTGTATCGAGCTCCTCATATACATGTATCTTAGTAGGAAGTACCAGTGTAGCAAGCAATTAGTTCACAAGTTGTACCATTGTTTACTCCTTCTCTTGGCCAGTCTTAATCCCCTCACCCCACCATGTAATACTGGAAACTCTTGTGTGTGTAGAGCATTCCTCCAAATCTACCTTTTCTTTTTCCACGGTGTTTTTAAAAATTATTTAATGTTTTTTTATTTATTTACTTTATTCGGATTTTGATCACATATATGTCTGTGTGAGAGTGTCAGATCCCCCTGGAGTTACAGTTTTGAGCTGCCCTGTGGGTGATCGGAATTGAGCCAATGTTCTCTGGAAGAGCATTCATTGCTCTTAACTGATGAGCCATGTCTCCAGCCCCAACTTTCTTTCCTTAATGCGTCATAAAATTTTTCAATAATTAATTTTTACCATATGGGAGCATTTTTCTCTAACCATCTCTCATCTCCCATAGTTTCTGTCCTTTTTGGTAATAATTTATAGTATTCTTCCCTCTAAATGCATGTTTCTATGTAACCCGAGGCTTCTTGAAGTCTTCACATTTCTACCTCAGCTTCTAACTCGTCTGCTTTATATAGGCTTAAAATTACTGCACCTGGCCTGTACAGTGCCCTATTATAGTGTGTGGGTTCAGTGCATAAAAGCCCCTTCTTCTGAGCCTTACGGTCTGAAATCAGTCTCCACTGGAAAGAGAGAACAGACCCCTGCTAGTTGTCCTCTGACCTTTGCCCACCTGGGCATGCAGGCTCAGGTGAACACACACACACACACACACACACACATAATTTTTTAATTGAGCTATACTTTTTCCCCAGTCCCCTTCCCTCAGAGCACCTGCCTTCCACGTCTCCCAAACACTTAGTTTTAAAAGTTTTAAAATGAGATAAAGTAAGACACTAGAATAAAAGAGCTTGAGTGTATAATGGTAAAATAATTTATGTTGTTTTGTAAGACTTCTTTGCATTAGTATGATTCAATTATATTACAGCTTATATTGATCATTGATTTCTTGAAAAGTGACTTGTTAGATTTGGCAGACAGCATGGATGGGCATTTTTTTTCTGGTATAGATTTACAATTTCTGCAGAAGTCACCTATGCATGATTTCCTGTACATGTTCACTTTGCTATTATTGTATTGACACAAACTTTTCTTTTGGTCGATATGTTTATTTAGCTTGCATTTTAGAATAATAAAATCCGATTGCATATAGTTACTAAACTTTTCCTTGTTATGATTTTGAAACTTGCCCTTTTGAAGTATAGTGCATTTTTTCTTGTATTCGACTGGTTCACATGTTTTGGGGAATGATACCTTAGAGCAGGTCAGAGTTGAGGATCTCATTTCAATATTAGAGCTGTGTAGAGTTGTAATAATCATAATGAAAGAAAAGTGAGATGTGTAAAATTAATGGTATGCTAGTTCATACAGAATTCACAATCACTTATAAATGAGAATCCATTTTGTGTGTGTCTGTATTCATATGTATATAGAGGACAAAAGTAGATATTCGGGCTTTCCTTCAATAGCTTTCCCCCTTATTCATTGAGAAAGCTCTCATTGCTGCACAGTGAGCCCTAGGGATCTTGTTTTTTCCCTTTCCAGCACTCAGACAGGTCTTATATGGGTGCTCATGACCCAAACTTTGGTCCTCATGTTTGTTTAGCCAGTACCTAACTGACTGAGCTATCTCCCCCCAATTTTGTGGGTGATTCAGTAGTATAGCAGTTGAAATAATGGAAAAGTCATTACTCTTTCCAGTCTTCATTTTGTTTGAGACTTGTTCTCATAGGAAAGTGGAAATGAGCACTTATTATCAGGGGCTAGTTTGAATGACAGCACATGAACAATTTTGACTGAAAAAAAATGCTGATTTATTATGGTACTAGTAACTGAACTGTTGTCTATAGTAATTGTCTATAGCTGTATGTCCCTGGGCATGTCCACTCTTGTCAAATATCTTATTTCTTTAAGATTTATTTATTTATTATGTATACAGTGTTCTGATTGGATGCACACCTGCAAGCCAGATGAGGGGAACCAGACATCATTACAAATTGTGTGAGCCACCATGTAGTTACTGAGATCTGAACTCGGGACCTTTGGAAAAACAAACACTCCCCCCTTAACCTCTCTAGCCGCTAAAAATTTAAGACATATTTTTAATTGTATATTGTCTGAGTGATTCCATATGCATTAAAAAAAACCCTAGGCATGTGACTAAGGATTTTTGTTTTCAAGACGGGCTTCTCTGTGTATCTTTATAAAGTAGGTGGGTTTTGAAGTCACAGTGATCTGGCCAATTTTGTGTATCTTTAATATGTTTTAATTTTATGAAATTCCTTTAATTTTGTTTCTTTATGATTTTGTACCTTTGTCTAGAGCATATGCAAAGTCTCAAGTCTGAAAAAGTGTCCCTGCAGTCAGGTAATACACAACTTGAAATCGAGAAACAGAAGCTTCAAAGGAAAATCACAGTGATGAGGGAGCTGTACCAATAAAATGAAAGGATGCTTCACAGGTGAGAGGTGTTTGGTAACTCCAGTGAATGGCAAGTGAAATGTCTTTAAATGCATGTTATGTATTAGAGGCTTTACACAATGATTATTGGATGTTATCAATTCATGTTGCTTTTTTTTTTTTTTAATTTGGTGTTTGTGTTTTCAAGACAGGATTTGTCTGTGTAGCTTTGCAGCCTATCCTGGACCTCACTCTGTAGACCCAGGCTGGCCTTGAACTAAGAGACATGCACCTGCCTTTGCTTCCTGACTGCTAGTTTTAAAGGAGTGCCCTACATTACTTGGCTACATCCTTCCCATTTAAGAATGTTATTTTGTCTTGAACGTTTTTCTTCATGATGAAAATGTAAATATGTTGGAATTCCCAAGCTACCTTTCTTAGTATCTAGTAACATTTATCAGATTATTGCCTTAAACTCATGCTGACATACAGGGTCTGGGAATCTGAGTAGTGTCTTTGGATGGAACTTCCTGGTGTATATAAAACTGACTCCTTTCTTCTGTGCATGTTAGTCTTGCTTAATATTCCTTGTTGTAGTTACTAAATGGCAGTTTCATTGTCTTTGTGAACAGGGCAGCTGCTAGTCATCCTTCAGTGCCCCTTTTGTGTCCCATATTTGTTTGTCTTATCATCAAATTCTGTCAAATTTCTTAACCTTTAATCTGATGGCTTTTTATCATCTACCAATACTCTGGTTAAAGCCATCATTAGCAGTAGTTGGTTCATTACAGTAGCCCTATGAATATCTTTAAACCTCAACTTCCTACACTATCTTTTCTGTGTAAACTCAGAATAACTCCTAAAACATAAATTATGCATACTGTCACAGTCTTTCCTGGACCCCCACCCCAAATGCTTTTAAAACAGACTTAAAACAAGATTCTCAGAGCCAAGTTTACCGTACCCACCTTGTGAGAAGCTATAGACTATACTATGTCTCTTTTCTTTGTTGCTATCTATTGCCATTGGCTTTCTTCATTTTTGGTGTGCCAAGCACATCTGTATGGTAAGGTCTTTCCTCTTTCAAGCTTTTCTTTTCTTCTTATTTTTTTCACTATGTGGTGTTCTATGTGCTTGCATTTTCGAATCTTTGTTTCATTCAGATGCTGGGTCCCACTGTCATCTTAAAGAAGGCTTTCTTGGTACCCTAACTGAACCGTTATTTCTCATCACATCTTGTTTTGTTCTCTAAACATCATGTGCTCCACTTCTCATTAATTTAAACCCTATAAGAAATATGGTACTTTTATTTATATTCCCAGTGCCAAAACTGAAAGGAAAATAATGGGTTTCCAATCAATATTTGTGCTCAATCAATTCTTCAATGAACTTGAAAGGATAATAATCAACTTAATACAGAAAAAGAAAAAGAAAAAAGAAACCAGGATAGCCAAAACAATCCTGTACAGTAAAGAAACTCGAGGAGGCATCACCATCCTCAACTTTAAGCTCTACAACAGACCCATAATCCTGGAAACAGCCTGGTATTGGCACAAAAATAGACAAGGTCACCAATGAAATTAAATCAAAATATTCTGACATTAACCTACACAGCTACAAACACCCTGATTTAGGACAAAACAGCTAAAATACAATGGGGGGAGGACAGCATCTTCAACAACTTGTGCTAGGACAATTGGATAAGGGTATGTAGAAGACTGTAGATAGACCCATGTCTATCGCCATGCACAAAACTCAAGTCCAAATGGATCAAAGACCTCAGCATAGAATCCATCCACACTGAAACTCAAAGAACCTCATAGAAGAGAGAGAAAGTGGGAAGTACCTTTGAACAAACTGGTACAGAAGACTGCTTCCTGAACATAACTCTAGTAGCACAGACACTGTACAATTAATAAATGGGACCTCCCCAAACTGAGAAGCTTCTATAAGGCGAAAGGACACAGTTGACAAGACAAAACGGCAGCCCACAGACTTCTTCACCAATCCTACATCTGACAGAGGGCTGATCTCCAGAATATACAAAGAACTCAAGAAACTAGTCAACAAAACACCAAATAACCCTATTAAAAATGGGGTCCAGAACTTAACAGAGAACTCTCAATAAAGGAAATTCAAGAGGCTGGAGGGCCCTAAAGAAAGTACTCACAATCCTTAGCTATCGAGGAAAATGCAAACCAAAGGAACTACGAGATACCAGATTGGCTAAAATTAGAAACACCAAGAACAACTTATGCTGGACAGGATGTGCAGAAAGGGGAGCACTCCTCCACTGTTGTTGAGAGTGCAAAGTTGTACAGTTATTTTGGAGATCATTAAGGCGGGTTCCTCAGGAAAATGGGAATCAGTTTACCACAGGCCCTGACATTCGCCATCTTAGGCATATACCCAAATGATCTACATCCATGCAACAAAGACTTCAGTTCTACTATGTTCATGGCAGCATGGTTTGTAATAGCAAGAATCTGGAAGCAACCAAGATGCCCTTCAACTGAAGAATGGATAACGAAGATGTGGCACATTTACACAATGGAATACTACTCTGCCGGAAAAGAAAATAATAGAATCTTGAAATTTGCAGTCAAGTGAATGGACCTTGAAGAAACCATCCTGAATGAGGTAACACAGTCACAAAAGAATAAAATTGTATGTACTCAATCATATATGTATTTTGTACAGAGCAAAGGATCACCAGCCTATAATTAACACTGCCAAAGAAATTAAGATGCAAGGAGGATTCTAAGAGATTCATATAAGTTCCCTCATAGAAGGGGAAAGGGACAAGATCTCCTGAGCATATGGGGATTAGTGGGGCAGTGAGTGGAGAGGGAGCTAGGAGAAAGAGAAGGGGAGGAGAGGAAAGCATGTGGGCCTAGGAAGATTGAGTCAGAGGAGGAATAGATGAGAGAGGGGGAATAATAGAGGGAGCAATTATATGTTTGAAGAGAAAAATAAACCTACAGAAATGTCCAGAGACCTTCAAGACTCACTGCAAGTAACAATTTGAGCAACAGTGGAAGGGCTACCATAAATGCCCTTCCCTGATGATAAGATTGAGGACTGTCTTATCCGCCATCATAGAGCCTCTCATCTAGCAGCAGATGGAAACAGAAGCAGACACCCACAAGTAACCACTGAGCAAAACAGGAATGCAGATGTAGAGAGAGAGGACAAGACCAGGCTACAAATACACATTGAGACAGCTGACTTGAAAAAGGAGGAGCTACTGGGCCCCCAGACTGAGCTGGGATTCCAGAAGTGGATTGACTCAGACTCCCTAAACATGGGTCTCTGCCAGAAGGCCTGAGAAGTCTAAGGGACCTCTGACAGTGGAAACAGGATATGTACCTGGTGCACAAAAGGACTTTGGGTGCACATCCCCCATGGAGGGATACTCCCTTAACCTAGAGACAGGAGAGAAGGCCTAGTCCCTACTCCAAATGATGTGACATATTTCGATGACCCCTCCTGGAAGACATCACCCTACATGTGAAGTGGGGTGGGAGAGGAGTGTAGTGGGGGGGGCATGAGAGTATGAAGGGAGGGAAACAGGGAGGGAGGGAGAACAGGGATTAATATGTACAAATGAAAGGAAATAAATAAAATTGTGCTCAGTGTATTTAAATAATAATGGCAATATGAGACATTGCCCTGACATGCCCAGAGGCAGAGAAAAGGCGCTTGAGCTACCAATCTTGCAATTGCTTATTTCCTAATAAGAATTATAGTTTAGAGTTTTCATTATAAAACCAAGCACACTTTGACTTTTATTGCCCTTTGGAATTCCCTTGTCTGTCCTATTCCTTCATACCTTAAGTATGCATGTATTTATGTATGTGTGATGTAAGTCCATTGTTAAATTTGTTTGTAACCTTAAAGCCTGTTTTCCCCCAGAGATTTGCTGGCCTTTCATGGGTAAACTGAGAATGATGAAGATTCCTGAGAGGCCCAGTGTGAGAACTCCTGGTTGAAGTCTAACACAGCAACTTCTTTCAGTTCTCATTGTGTAAACAATTGTCTTCTCTGACTACCTCATCTTTATAGAATTGTTTATTTGGTGATGTTTATTTGGTGAGGTACCTGTTCACATAGAAACCAAGCATGTGCTTGAGTGCTGTCATGTGTTCTTGATGGTAAGAAGGCCATAATATACTTTGTGGAGAAAATGCCATGTATAAGATTAACTTTGTTTTGTCTTAAATTACAGTGCTGTTGGTTGGGAATTTACTTTAGGAAATCTACAACTTATGTTAACTAAGATGTGTATTATTTTGTTGGAGACTGTTTCATGTAGTCCATGCTGGCTTGACCCTGATTACAGTCAGCTGTGTCTCTTAACTCCTGATCTTTCTGCTGTCACTTCCCAAGTGCTTTGAACAGGTGTTTTGCACCATTGTAGATTTTATTTAGTTTTAAAAAATGATTTATTATGCTGGGCATGGATGGTGCCACACATTTAACCCCAGCAACCAGGAGGCAGAGGCTGCTGAATCTCTGTGAGTTCGAGGCCATCCTGGTCTACAAAGCTGCATAGAGAAACCCCATCTTATCAAACAAAGCAAAACAAAGAAACAAAACAGTGATTTGCCTCTTTTAAATTATGTATAATGTGCATGCACCTGTAAACATAAGTGTTGGTGCATGTAGAAGTCAGAAATGTTGGCTCTCCCTGGAATTGTAGATAACATGCTGTTATGAGTCACTGGATATGGGTCTTGGGAATTGAGCTCAGGTCCTCTGCAAGAGCAGGATGTACTCTTCATAATGGCTGAACTATTGCTCCTGCCCATGGAGATTTATTTTCATTTCATGTGTATGTGAGAGTTCCTGTATGTATATCTGTGCACAATGCCTGTGCCTAATGCTCTCTAGCCCGAAGAATGCGTTGGATCCCTTGAAACTGAGTTATAAATGCTTGTGAGCTGCCATGTGCGTACTGATTACTGAACTTGTGTCTTCTGCCAGAGCAGTTTGTGCACTCTTAGGTGTGAGCCATCTCTCCAGTCCCATGGCGAGTTTTAAATAAAATACTTACAAAGGATTCAAAGTTGTGTATTGTTTACATAATATGTTTCATGAAAAGAGATCAACAGAGAAGTATTCCTGTATTACCCCAGGAACCAGTGACCCCATTATTTGCTAATTTGCCAGTTAATGGTTAATGAGTTAATGAAGTTAATGTGTAATGCTTAAAAATTCAAAATTGCAACACATTTTCTGTCCATTTTCAAAGCAGTGGTGAAAATATGAATTGTGTTCTGTTTGTTGTGTTCACACTGTGATCTCATGTATTAATTTCTGTTGCTGTCCTGATCACACTGGTCATAATGAAAAGTCTAGGCGCAACTGAAATTGAGGCCATAGAGGAGGACTGTTTTTCTGCCTTGCTTTCCATGGATTGATCAGCATCCTTATATAACCCAGGGGTGGCACCACTTGCATTGGTTGGAGTCTCTCCTACATCAATTAGTCTTGGAGAACGTGCCCATAGGCTTGGCTCAAGCATGTCCTGGGAAGTTATTTTCTCGGTTCAGATTCTCTTTTGCCAAGTTTCTGTAGTTTGTGAGAAGTTGACAAAAAGCCCAATGAGTATGTCTATTATTAATAGTATTATTTTATATATTCTGCTCTGAATCAACTCACAGCTCAAGCTGAATTATGCCCACAAAGCTTTTCTTCAGGGTAGGACATAGAAACTTTGTAAGACTGTATAAATATCAGAATGAGATCTTGCCTCTATAGGCTATAATTTTGGTTAACTTATTTTCATTCATGTTGTTTTCTTGTTTTTTTTTTCATGACTGATACTGATACTGATAAGTTTAATATTGGGAAGAAGTGAAACATTTGAATCTAGGAGTTATTATACTGCTTTATATATGTGATTTCTCTTTGAGGTTCTATCAGTAGAGTTTAAATTTCAACATTTAGGCTGTATTAGTTACTTTTCTGTTGCTGTGATAAAATACAATGGCAGAAACAAAACAAACAAACAAACAAAAACCCTAAATACCAAACTATTCAGGTCAAGGCAACTAGTAGATGGGAGAACTTGTTTTGGTGCACAGTTCCAAAGGGAGAGCCCATGATAGTGAGGGGAGCATGGGAGCATGTTCTTAGAGCAGGAAGAGGAGAGATCGTAACCCCCTTAAAGTTGAAGAAGACGGATAAAACTAGAAGCAGGAAGAGGCCATATGCTCCCAAAGCCTGCTTCTGCTGACAATCATGTGTCATATAATAACATGTTGGTACAAAATGAACCACAAATACGACAATGCCATCCACTGATTCTTTGCCATCTTTGTTTGTTTAAGTATACTCTGATGTCCACACAGGGATGAAATGCCTTGTTGCTTCATTTCTCAGAGACTTATTTTTACATGGTATATGATTGCTTTCTCTGTACCTTGTTTTCATTTTTTATGCAATGGAAATAATAGTTTTGTATGGCTGTTGACTAGTTTAATTCCCCACAGAAAAGTCTAGTAACAGTTCTGGCACACAGTAACTGTTCAATGAGTTACCTGTTACTCCTTAGTAAAAGAAAAAAGGAGTGCAGGATTAGTGCTGATTCTGTGATTATTTATTCTCTTGTTACTTTTTCCTTTTTAAAAGTTTAAATTAGAAACAATATTAGTTTAGATATCAATCCCAGTTGCCAGTTCCTCCCATCTTCCCAAGACCCCATCACATCCTTCTTTTGCTACATAGAAAGGGTGAGGCCTTCAATGGTGGATCATCAAAGTCTGTCACATCATTTGGGACAAGGCCTAGGTCCTCCCATTGTGTCTAGGCTAAGAGACTATTCCTCTGTGGGGATTGGGCTTGTCTCTCTTATTTTTTTTTTTGACTACCAATTAATAATATTGGGTCTACACACCTTTACTTCAAGCACTCAAGAAGCAAACACAGGTGGATCTATGTGAATTAAAGGCCAATCTGGTTTACAATGTGATTTTCAGGTCTACGTTATGAGACACTGTCATAAAAACCAAACAAAACAACACAAGCCATAGTTATAGTTATTGGCCCTCTTCACTAAAAAACATAATGACTTACTACAATAAAACTTGATCCTAGTTCCCACTCCCCTCCTTCCCTAATGGCCTGCTCACACCTTCACTTCCCATAGCCCCAACTCTACAGGGAGGGTGATGCCATCCAAGAGGAGACATCAAAATCTGTCAAATCATTTGGAGTAGTATCTAGAACTTCCTCCTGCTTCTAGGCTAAATGAGTATTCCTCCACCGGGAATGTGCTCCCAAAGTCCTTTTATGCACCACGGACACATCCTGATATATCTGTCAGAGGTCCCTTAGACACCCCAGGCCTTCTAACTGAGGTCCAAGTTCAGGGATATGATTCAGTACAATGCTGGTTTCCCAGCTATCCATCTGGGGTCCATGAGCTCACCCTTGTTTGGGTTAGCTGTATCTGTTGGTTTCAGTAGCCTGGTCTTGACCCAATTTTCTTATCACTCGTCCCTCTTTGCACCTGGATTCCAAGAGTTCAGCTCAGTGTTTAGCTGTGGGTTTCTGCTTCTATTTCCATCAGCTACTAGATCGGGACTTAATGATGGCATATAAATTAGTTATGTATCTCATTATCAGGGAAGGAATTTAGGGGGTAGCCTTTCTCGATTGCTCAGATTGATAGTGGGGTTATCCTTGTAGGTCTGTGAACACTTTTCTAGAGTCAATTTTCTCTTCAAACTTATAATGGCTCCTCTATTATATTATCTTTCTCTTTCCCTCTCATGTATTAGTCTCCCAATTTAATCTTCCTGGTCCCACATGTGCTCCCGCTCCTCCCCTTCTCTTTCTCCTGACACTCCACTCACTGACCCCACCACTCGCAATATGCTCAGGAGATCCTGTCCTTTCCCCTTCTGTGAGGGACCTTGTATTATTGTCTTTGGTTCCTCCTTGTATACTGGTTTCTCTCACGGTGATAATTATATGCTGGCAATCCTTTGCTCTATGTCTCAAATCCATTTATAAGTGAGTACATACCATGTTCCTCATTTTATGAGTGGAGTTACCTCAATCAGGAAGGTTTCTTCAAGTTCCGTCACATGTACCTACAAATTTCAAGATTCCATTGTTTTTTTTCAGCAGAGTAGTATTCCATTGTGTAAATGTACAACATCTTTATCAATTTTCAGATGAGGGGCTTCTAGGTTGCTTCAGATTCCTGCTATTTCAAATAATGCTGCTATGAACACATATGATCATATGTCTCTGTTACATGGATGTGTATATGCCCAAGGTGGAATTGCCAGGGCTTGTGGTAAACTGATTTCAATTTTCCTGAGGGAACCACAATACTGATCTCCAAAATGGCTGTACAAATTTGCCTCCTACCAGCAGTGAAGGAGTGTTACCCTTTCCCCCATTCTTTCCACCTAAGCTGCCATTGGTGTTTCTAAGTTTAGTCATTCTGACAAAAATAATATGGTAACCTCAGTTGTTTTGATTTGCATTTCCCTGATGGATAAGGCTGTTAAGCACTTTCTTAAGTCTCTTTCAGCCATTTTGGATTCCTCTATTACGAATTCTCTGTTCATTTGTTGTTTTGGTAACTAGTTTTCTTGAGTTATTTGTCTATTTTAGAGATCATCCTTCTGTCAGATGTGGGGTTGGTGAGAATATTTCCCAGTCTGTGCACTGACATTTGGTCTTCACTGACTCTGTACTTTGCCTTACGAAGCTTCTCAATTTGAGGAGGTCCCATTTAGAATTTCCAATCTCAGTGACTGTGCTACTGGTGTTATGTTCAGGAAGCTGTCTCCTGTACCAATTTGTTCAAGAGTACCTCACACTTTCTCTTCTAAGTGTGGCTGGTTTTATGTTGGGTTCTTTGATCCATTAGATGTTTCTGTGAATTCTTCCTTTGCCACATCATTGTCTGTATATAGTAGGCCTAATGATTTTTTTTTTTACTTAATCGTGTATCCTGCTAATGTGCTGAATGTGTTTTCCAGCCATAGGAGTTCCCTGGTAGAGTTTATCAGACCACATATGTAAACTATCTATCATCTGCAAATAGTGACATTTTGACTTCTTCCTTTCAAATTTGTATCCCTTTGTTTTCCCTTTGTTTTCTTATTGCTTTGGCTAGACCTTCAAGTACATTATTGAAGAGATGTGTAGAGAGGGCAGCCTTGTCATGTTCCTCATTTTTGGAGGAATTGCCTTAAAGCTTCTCTCCTTTAGTGTGATGTTGGCTGTTGATTTACTATATATTGCTTTTTATTATGTTGGGTATGGTTTTGGTTTCCCTGATCTTTCCAAGAGTGTTCAATTTTTTCAAAGGCCTTTTCAGCGTCTTAGTGGGATTATAATGTGGTTATTCCTACTCCATTTGTTTTTGTTGGCAGGCTCATTGATAGATTTTTTGTATGTTGAACCATCCCTGCGTCCCTGGGATGAAGCCTATTTTCTCATTTTGGATGAGTTCTCTGATGTGAATTTGGATTCAATTTACCAGTCTTTAATACGGTATATTTGGATCAATGTTCTTAGTGTGTTGGTCTCTAGTTCTCCTTATTTGTGCATTTGTGTGACTTGTGTAAACCCTATAAAATGAGTTTGGTAATATGTGAGGTTTATGTGAGCTTTCAGTTTTTATTAGTGTTTCATATATATGTGGGTGCCTTTGTATGTGGAGCTAGATGTTCCAGAATTGAAACATTGTACTGATGGACTTCTCTTATGATGGGTATGAAATGGCCTTCTTTTGGTTGATTTTGGTTTGAGTCAACTCTGGTAGATATTAGGACAACTGCACCTTCACTTCCTGGGCCCAAATGATTGTATGTTCTTTCCCCCAACCCTTTTTCTCTAGGTTAGTATCTGTCTTTGAAGCTTAGATCTATTTCTTGTTACACCAAAAGGGTAGATTCTGTCTTCAGGTCAATTGTATTAGACTGTGTCTTTTTATATGCAAGTTAAGACCATTAATGTTGGTGGAAAGTAAGGACCACATTCATTAATTGTTAATTTTATTTGTATTAGATTTCTTTTTTGTTGTTGTTGTTGAAGGTATTGTTGTGTATATTTCCTATGCTTTTATTTTTGGGATCTGGTGAAGGAGTATTATCTGTTGGCTAGTTGTTTATTTTGTAGTTAACATCCTTGGGTCTGGGTTTCCTTCAAGAACATTCTGCAGGGATGGATTTGTGGATATGTATTTGAAAATCTGGCTTTGTCATTAAATATCTTGTTTTCTCCATCTATGTGATTGAGAGTTTTGTTGAGTATAGTGGCTTTAGCTGGAATCTGTAAACTCTTAGTACTTGTAGAACAGCTACTTAGGACATTCTGGCCTTGATAGTTCCATGCCGAATTCAGGTTCAATTTTGATATTTTGATTGATATTTTGGTTGCCATTATAAATTACCTGGTCTTTGTTCTTGTTGTCGTAAACTTATTTATTTATTCTGTATATTAGATGTTTTGACTATGATGAGTCAATGGGAGTTTGTTTTTTTTTTTTTTGTTGTTTTTGTTTTGTTTTGCTTTGTCCTGTCTATTTGTTTTGGGTATGCTTCTCTATTTTCTTTTCTTTTCTTTTTCTTTTTTTTTTTTTTACTTTCTTCATTTAATTTCCAAAAGTACAAAGTCCACAAAACTGAGAGCAATTCCACAGTTTTAAACAAAATTGTTCTCACAAACTTTAAATCTGCTCATTGGATATGGAAAGCCAGAAATTTGAAGACAAAAATCTGAAATGACACTACCCATACTCTACTCTGCCAAGTATGGGGTGTCAAATTAGTATTCTTGGTACAACTGGATTTATTGCCAAAATTCACAGTTAGGGACAAGCATAAGTCAATCAGTGAATTGGGGGTCCTCTTGACACCTGTATAGTTCAACAAATGAGCAGAAGCCACAGAGCTGGTCCTTAGCAGAGTCTTGGGTGTCTCACCAACCCAGCTGATGGCATCTTGATTACAAACTACAAACTCAGACATATATATTTTGTAAGCTTGATCTTAGGGTTCATAGTCAAATTCCGGAAAGTAAATTGCTGGCCTTCTGAAGGAGAACTCCCCCACAATTCACAAATTTACATATTATTTTTCCTTCTTTCTGTAATATTTCCAAATAGAGTCTTGCTCAAATAAATATTCGTTATGGTAGTGTCAAGGTAGGCAAATACAAAATTCTATTGCAGAGCATGTTGCCTTTATTGCTGGAATATCCAGCGGCATTTGAAGATAATAAGAACTTGCCCAGAACATTTATATTACAAAACACAAGGATGCTGTGAAGAAATATGTACATATATAATATATAATGTCTGAAACCACTTAATATCGTGTCAGCATTTTTCTACACACTATTCTGCAAGTGACATGTTTAAAGCATCCACCACATAAAATATGGACTTTTTTCTGTTCACTGAAATAAGGCAACTGGGAGCACTCTAAACACAGTTGAAACAAAGTTCAGAAGAAACAAAAACCTACTTGAACATTCACATAGCTTCAAATTCACATGCTGCTTATACAGAGACAGTATTTAATAAATCACACATTAAGTAGCCAACTCCATGCAGTGAGTTCTTTTTAATCAAAGGTTTACTTGCCTCTTCACTTAAATTCTAAATCCACAGGACTCAATCTGAAATTCATTTCTTTAAAAAATTCAGACTCAAACCTCAGTCTGCTATTCAAGACAAAACCCTTGGACACTGGAGTTCAACCCCAAGTGTTAGGTCTCTCGGTGTAGCTCAGGCTTGCTTTGAACTGGCTACAGGTCTCAAATCCAAGATCTTCCTGCACCTCTAGAGTTCTGAGATCAAAGATATGTACAATCACATGTACCAGAAATTAGGCATTTCCATAATCTGCAGGAATCTTTCCCCCTAAACACACTCAAACTGTGTTAACATTCTAATAAATCCTTAGCTGATAACTCAAACTTAAGGAAATGTTTTTCTATATATGTAACTTGTCAGGAAATCAATACAAGACTTGTGAGCCTTGTTATCATACACATAAGTTTCTGTGTAATGTATGTAACCCAGTGTCACACTTCTCTCCAGATTACCCCCATGTAACATTAAAATAGGGTTCTAAGTCTGTCTAGTATAAAGTAGAATAGAGGTCTGTCTGTTCTGAAGACACAGTCCTGGCCCTGACTGTTACTAGTGCTCTAGTTAAAATGCAATAATAAAGTTGTTAACTGCTGAACACCACAAGTATTAATTCTAGAACAATACTTGCCCCCTGATTTAAAAAAATCAGCAATGAGAACTGTTGGGAAACTACTAGTACTTGTCTGAGCTTTTGGGTAGAACTGAAACTTACAATGAGAATAACTACATACCAAAGCTGAAAATTTAACTGTAGCTCTAATTCTATGTCCCATAGGTCCTTTTCTCTTTTTCAATTTTTTTGTTGTTTTGTTTTTTTAAAACAAGCTTGACTTGTCAGTTATAGTTGCTGCAGATCTGGACTGAAATACTCAGATACTCTACGTTTTGTTTGCCTTTAAATAAATACCAAGTATAAGGAAAGGAAGATCACATATATACACCTAAGTGATTTCTACCTAGCATAATCTTAATTATGTAAAAAAAAATTAAAATTTACATTTAAACTTTCTTGTATTATCTTGTAATAATGTCAAAAATCTGACCATAAAACATGGCTATGGTTATAAATCAGAAACACGGTCAAAGAAATACTGGGCGATGATTGTTTTTTTTTTTTAATCTTTATACACAATGGAATCACTTAAGTGACATAAAAGAGAGCAGAGGAGAAAGAGGCAAGATTGAGACTCTTAAGGGTCAGAAGAGTCACAGGGATGTGCTTTTGAAAATAGTACCTTCACCTCTAAGCACCTCCCAGGTAGGTGATAGCCAGCTCATAGGCATCCAAGAAGTCCCATAGTAGAAATCAAATGACCCAAAAGAGCACAGATGAAAACATTAACACAATATAAAGGTAATTTTATGTGAGGTTAGAACCTATTTTACCAAATGCTTCCAAATATGTAAAACTGTACACTAATCCATTGCATGGACATTCAGCTTAAATTCACCATTATAGTATACACAATACCATGCCTAATTGTAAATACTGTGCCAACATTAATTTTGTTGTTGTTGTTGTTTTGCTTTTGCCCTGTCTATTTGGTTTTGGGTATACTTCTTGTTTTCTAAGCATATTTTCTTCAGATTAGGAAAAGTTCTCTTCAGATTGAGAATGTTTTCTTCAATGATTTCCTTTGAATATATTTTCTGCACCTTTGAGCTGGGTTTCTTCACCTTCTTCTTTGCCTATTATTCTTAGGTTTGGCCTTTTCACAGTATTCCACGTTTCTATTATGTTTTGTTGGATTTAAGATTTTCTTTGGTCAATGAATCTATTTACTGTAGTTTATCTTCAACTCCTGAGATTCTCTCTTCAAGCTCTTATATTTTGTTGGTTTTGCTTGTGTCTACGGTTCTGATCATTTACCCAGGTTTTCTGTTTAAGCATTCCCTCAATTAGTGTTTTCTTTATTGTCTCTATATCCAGTTTTCAGGTCTTGAACAGTTTGAATTTCTTCCTTCATCTGTTTTATTGTTTTTCATTGCTTTCTTTACTGTCTTTAAGAGATTTTTTTATTTTATTCATATATTCTGTGTGCTTTATCTCTATTTCTTCCAATTTATTGTTTTGTTTTTTTCTTCCCATTTCTTTTTAATTTATTTTATATAACAAAGTCCATTTAAATAAAAACAAACATTTATAGACTAATATTGGGAATTTGGCCTGTGTTATTTTAAGATTTTTTTATGTCATTCTCTTCTTCATCTGTTTTGATATGTTTAGTTCTTTTTAGTGTGGAGTCCCTAGATTCTGGTTGTATCATACTCTTCTTTCTATTGTTGGGTGTTTTCTTCTATTGCTATCTTCCCTTCGCTTATTCCAGTGTGTGAAGCTGGAGTTTCTGTCTCTCTTTACCCTGCTGTCCTGGTGAATGTAGGTGGGTCAGGAGTTCGATGTCTGCAACCCTGGATAATCCAAGTTCTCTTGGAGATTGCTCCCTGGCATAGGGCAGTTGGTGGGGTTCAAAGATTAGGACAGTTTAGCATCAAGGTGTTCCTGAGAGGATAGGTGGTTCCAGTGGGTTCAGAGCAGAGCCAGGAAGTTCCACAGTGGAGGGTTTGTTGGAACCACACTTTGGCACAGTGCCAAATTTCATATCAGAGACAAACAATTTTTTTCTTTTTTCTTGTTTTGCACATGGCCTTTGATGTGATGCATGACAATTGCTTTGTGTGATACACCATTTGTGATTGTAGTTGATTATATTGATTACATACATTAAAAGGAATGAAAAACTCTTTTTTAAGGAAAATAACAGTGGAGGAAAATTGTAGATTGGAGAAAGAGGAAGAACTTTTCAAAGTGAACAAGAGAACCAGCCATGTGAACAAGGAACTAGAGACCTATAGGTACGACATCCTCTTTCTTATTTTGATGCTTGGCATCAGGAAGCAGTAAATAAAATGGCTTTATTGTTTTGTTTGATCTCAGACAAGGTCTCTGTATCCCTGACCCATCCAGAACTCTTTCTGGAGGCAGACTTGCCTTGAACTCAAAGATCTGCCTGCCTCTGCCTACCAAGTGCTAGGACTAAAGGCTTGTGTGCCCTAACACCACTACTCAGTGAATTGGCATATTTTTGTTTCATTACTTTGTATTTGAACTTCATGGAATTTTGTTGATATTCAGAAAATATAAAAAGGAAAATATTCTTTTTGGGAATTTTGATATATAAGTATAAGTATATTTTATGTTAACATGAAAAAGTTTATAAATAGGAATGGATGTTGTGTGTACTGGGAGGTGGAAAAGAATGGTCACAAGATCAAGACCAATATTGGCTAAATAGTGAGTTTGAAACTAGCTTGGACTGCATGAGACCCTGTCTTCAAGAAGGACATGATCAGCAGTAACTTCAAGCTCATTCATGAAGATTTTTCAGCTGGGGAAGAATATACACAGTACTAGCATGCAGGAAGTTTGCCATGAAATGAACAAGGCACTCTTAGAATTTTAGTAAATGCTTAGCTAGTCTTTGGTTCAGTCCTCAGTGGACCTGAGGAAACACTAGAATGTCTGTTAGATGCGCACCACAGCAACTTGAGTCATAGGACACTTCTATCAACCTTAGGAAGAGTAAGTTTGGGCTTTGTCTAAAAGGACAAATTACTTTTTCTTTCATAAACACAGTAAGTTAGTTATACTTTTACCTCTTATGAGTTCCTCTCCTGAGCTGGGCATTGGAATCAGAGGCAGGTGGATCTCTGTCAACTCAAGTCAGCCTGGTCTAAAGAGCCAGTTCTAGGACTGTTAGGGCTACAGAAACCCTGTCTTGAAGTTCAAAACAAAGAAAACAAAGCAAACAAAAAGATTTCCTTTTCTGGGAATCTGTTAATTTTACAGGATCTGAGTTAATCTTTCATGATTTTGAGTCCTAAAAATGAAATCCAGATGATCAGGAATGCTTGCATGTGCCTGAGACTTTTGCACTTAGGATGGGGCCATGGTAAGATTGTAATTGAGCCCCTGAACAGGCTGCTGGAGACCTTCTGTACTGTGTAAATTTTGTGACATTGTGTTAGGCACATCCAAGTAGTAGTACTCACATAGTTTAATTGACATTAGACCTAGGGGAGGAGAGATGGTCTTTAATACCTGACAGTATCTCTCAAAATAGGAGTCATGTGGTTATAATTCAATAAGGAAGAACACTCAGTAATATCCTTTAGCCACATGCTGTTATTCTTTATTATATGTCAGCACAGTGGAGTAACTATTTGTTCCATGTATCAGCATGCCAAGGATATCGAAGAAGAATTGGAGAGAACAATTTGCTCCTATCAAGGGCAGGTATGTGTGTCAAGTGACAGCTGTATATGCAGTTAGAGCACTCTGACTGGATAGAACTGATGCAGGACTGTAGCTTTCATCACTCCTGATGTGTTTTGTGAAACTGAAATATACACAGAGAGCCAATGGTACTGAAATAAAAAACTTCTGCAACTTCCCTTTCTTTTGCAATGAGTATTATACAGAAAGCATTGTCTGTCACCATTGCAGTCCCATGTTGGGCTTGTTATCTGTTCCTTGGAAACTCTAGTAGTTGATCATCTTCTGCAGTTTGTTGGCATTAAAAACACTTATGTTCAGGTTTGTTAAAAATTTCAGGAGAAAAATCATCTGTATATGTGAAATTATGCTTTCAAAATGGTTATAGTGCTTCAGAGATGCCTAGGCAGTGGGTATTATGGTTTACGCCATGAATTTTAGTGGTGGCAATGAATGTTTTTTATTTTAGAATAATTTTAATAACTGTTTTTAGGTTATTGCTCATGAACAAAGGGCACATGACTATTGGGTAAGTTTTTAAGTCCCGTAACATATACTATTAATTTTATATTAGGTAAAGGTATAGACAGTATTTAAAAATAATTGCTTTCTATGAATTTTATTAATTTTACCAGTATTGAAATCATATTACAGGCCAGACTATAGGAAGCACTGAGAATTAATCTTTTATTTTGTGCTTTACTTGTACATTTCCCACTGAATATAATTAGTTTTAAAATCACAAAGTCTTGAGAAGGAGTTTTGGGGTTAGAGAGAGAGCTCAGTATTTCAGCTCAGCACTTGCTGCTCTTCCAGAAGACCTGAGCTGTGTTTGGTTCTGAGCAAGTCACATGGCTCACATTTGCCTGTCATCTACTTCCAGGTTAATTTAGACCCTCTTCTGTCCTCTTAAGACACCTCCACTCACACTCGTGTGTGCATGGACACACACATAACATGTGCACATCTTCATATTTATTTGTCATACAGTGAACACCTTGTAAGTCCAGGTATATCAGAGTCAGGAGAAACATTTATGCATAAAACTAAGTAAAATTTTAAAACAGTTAAGTGAATTGTAACATTTTACTAGCTCAGGGTATTGTACTGAATTCCTTTTTGATTAAAATTGATTTTATGATTACAATTGGAAAATAATTACACACAGAGAAACATCCTTTTGGAGCAAGGGTTTGAGGCAAGGTTTCTTTGTGTATTGATGTCAATCCTGGAATTATGTCTGTAGACCAAGGTGGCCTTAGTGATGCACCTGCCTCTACCTCCTTTGTACTGGGATTAAAGTTGTGCACCACCATTGCCTAGCTAAAAGAAAAATTTGATAGTAGTAAAATATATTTAAGCTATATTTACAGTGAATGTTAAGTGCATTTATTGGCTAAAGTCAATTCTCATCTATATTGCAAAGTTATTGACAGTAGAGTCCCTTTAATTTGAAGTGTGTTAGTGTTTGCTACTTATAAATGCTAAGCTTACATTTTGAATTGATCTATCTAATGTATTCTATATTCTCTATGTGATCTGTAGAGTCAACAGATTGGCTGGGAAGCAGGTAGAATAACATATGTTTGGCTTTTGTTAATGATTATTTGAGAGTATTGCAGGTTCTTGGTATTTATTATAACTAAGCTGGGCATGGTGCTGCACACTACCAACAAATGCACAGATACAAATAATAACTGCTGCAATTGTGTTTGTGAATTGTCTTATACTTAATAGTTGTGCGATATGTACAGATTGTATTTAGCTATTAAAAAATGACCTGTAATGGCATTCTGTGAAACTGTTTTAGACATTTGTAGTTTCCAGTATTATGGACCTAAGGACCATCCATTTCCATTGACTTTGCTCTAAGGTAGTCTGCTAGCCACTTATGATTGGATATTTTCATCATCAAATGATTTTAGGCACTGATATTGCATTTAAACAGCAACATTAATTGACAAGTACCAATGAAACTCCAGCTTTACATTTATGCATGTGGCTGGCATAAAACTCATTCCCTTTTTGAATAATTCCTGAAAGTAAAAATGATTTATATTGACTACAATAAGTGCCAATTCTCTTTTAATTTATTATATTTATTTTTTTCTTTATACATATGAATCCCAGTTCCTGCTCCATCCTTCCTGCTCCCCTTCTTCTACCCTCCCATGCCCAACCACCACCCTCAAATAACATCTCCCCACTCCACATGTAGGGTGATGAGTTCCTGGATGTGTCATCTAAATCTGTCAAATCATTTGGAATAGGAACTATACCCTCCCTCTTGCCTCTAGGTGAAAGGAGTATCCCTCCATAGGGGAACATGCTCAAAAGTCCTATTATGGACCAGGGATACATCCTGGTTCCACAATCAGAGGTCCCTTAGACTGGCCAGGCCTTCTGAGACCCATGTTTAGGATTCTGAGTTGTTCAAATGCTGGATTCCTAGCTATCAGTCTGGGACCCATTAGCTCCTCCTTGTTTAGGTCAGTTGTCTCTATATGTTTCTATAGCCTGGTTTTATCCTCCCTCTGCATCTGGATTCCAGTATGGCACAGTGTTTAGCTGTGTCTGTTTCTATTTCTATCAGCTTCAAGATGAGGGCTAAATGATTGTACATATGTTAGTCATCAAACTCCTTATCAGGAAATGGCATTTACAGTAGCCTAGCAAATGTTGCTCAAATTGTAAAATGGGATGAGACTTGTAGGTCTCTGTACATTTCTCTATAATCATTTTTTATAGAATCCTATAATGGCTCCCTCTTTTATGGTATTTCTCTCTCTGTGTGTGTTTTCCATCTATTCCTTCCCTGACTCAATCTTTCTAGTCTCATGTGCTTTCCTCTCCTGCCCTTCTCTCCTAGTCCCCTCTGCAGTCACTGCCCCACCACTCTGAATATTCTCAGGAGATCTTGTCCCCCCCTGAGAGATCATGTATGAATCTCTTAGAAATGTCTTGTATCCTAGTCTCATCACTGGCACTATAAATTATAAGCCAGTGATCCTGCTCTATGTCTAAAATCCATATAAGTGAATATGTACCATGTCCCTCTTTTTATTACTGGGTTACCTCATTCAGGATGGTTTCTTCAAGTTCCATCCACTTGCCTGCAAAGTTCAATATTCCATTGTTTTTTCTGGCAGAGTAGTAATCCATTGTGTAAATGTGCCACATACTCATTATCTATTCTTCTGTTGAGGGGCATCTAGGTTGTTTGATTCTTGCAATTACAAATAATGCTGCTATGAATATAATACACAGTTATCATTTTTGCATGGATGTGGATCATTTGGGTATATGCCTAAGTATGGGATTGCTGGGTCCTGTGATAGACTGATTCCCATTTTTCCTTAGAATCACCATAATGATCTATAAAATGGCTGTACTTTTTTGCTCGCTCCAGCAGTGTAGGAGTTATCCTGTTTCTCCATATCCTCTCCAGCATAAGTTGTCATGGTGTTCCTAATTTTAGTATTTCTGGTAAGATGGTATCTCAATTGTTTTGATTTGCATTTCCTTGGTAGTTAAGGATGTTGAGTACTTTCTTAGAGTCTTGAAGCCTTTTGATTTCCATAATTGAGATTTCTCTCTTCAGTTCTGTGCGCCATTTTTAATAGGGTTATTTGGTGTTTGGTGACTAGTTTCTTGAGTTCTTTGTATATTTTGGAGATCGACCCTCTCTCAGATGTATGATTGGTGAAGATCTTTTCCCAGTCTGTGGGCTGTCTTTCCATTTTCTGGTATCTTCTTTAATTTCTTTCTTTAGAGCCACAAAGTTATTATATAGGTCTTTTACTTGTTTGGTAAGCATTACACCAAGATACTTTATGTTGCTTGTGGCTATTGTAAAGGGTGATGTTTCTCTGATTTCTTTCTCCTCTTTGTCGTCTGAATAAAGTAGGGCTACTGATTTTTTTTTTGAGTTTATCTTGTAACCTGATAGTTTGCTGAAGGTGTTTATCAGTGGTAGGAATTTCCTGGCAGAGTTATTTTGGGTCACTTATGTAATCTATCATATTATCTGCAAATACTATCATATTATCTGCAAATAGTTACAGATTTACTTGTTCGTTTCCAATTTGTATCCTCTTGATGTCCTTTTGTTGTCTTATTGCTTTAACTAGAAATTCAAGTACATTATTGAAGAGATATTGAGTAAGAGGGCAGCTTTGTCTTGTTCCTGATTTTAGAGGAATTGCCTTAATCTCCTCTCCACTCTGTTTGATGTTGGCTGTTGGTTTACTGTATATTGCTTTTATTCATTTAGGTATGTTCCTGTTATCCCTGATCTCTCCAAGACCTCTATCACGAAAGGTATTGGATTTTCTCAAAGGCTTTTTCAGCATCCATTGAGAGGATTACATTGTTTTTCTTTTTCAGTTTGTTTATATGGTAGATAACATTGATAGATTTTCATATGTTGACCTGTCCCTGTAACCCAGGGATGAAGCCTATTTAGTCATGTTAGATGATTTCTCTGATGTGTTCTTGGATTCGATTTTCCAGTACTTTATTGAGCATTTTTGCATCAATATTCATGAGGGATATTGGTCTGTAGTTCTCTTTTTTGTTGTGTCTTCTTTTGGCTTAGTTACCAAGGTAATTGTGGCCTTGTAAAAGGCTTGGTAATGAACATTCTACTTCTATTCTGTGAAACAATTTGTTGAGTTATGTTATTAGCTTTAGCTGGAATTTATGGTAGAATTCAGCACTGAAGCCATCTGGCCATGGACTTGTTTGCTTGGGAGGCTTCCAATGACTGCCTCAATTTCAGTAGGGATTATAGGTATTTTTAAGGTGCTCATCTGTTCTTGATTTAATTTTAGTTGGTGATAGTTATTGAGAAATTTGTCCATTTACTTTGAGTTTTTAATTTTATGGAGCATAGGGTTTCAAAGTATGACCTCAAAATTGTCTGGATTTCCCCAGTGTTGGTTGTTATGTCTCCTTTCTTGTTTCTGATTTTGTTATTTTGTGTTTCTCTCTTTGCTTTTGTGTTACTTTGGATAAGATTTGTCTATCTTGTTCATTTCCTCAAAAAGTGATCTCTTTGTATTGATTTTTGTATTGTTTTCAAGATTCTATTTATTGATTTTAGCCCTCAAATTATTTCCTTGCTACTATACCTCTGGGGTGAGTTTG
This sequence comes from Phodopus roborovskii, assembly GCF_943737965.1. Taxonomy (NCBI): domain Eukaryota; kingdom Metazoa; phylum Chordata; class Mammalia; order Rodentia; family Cricetidae; genus Phodopus; species Phodopus roborovskii. The sequence continues at coordinate 58,296 of NW_026126314.1, forward strand.
CTTCTTTTTGTTCTAGGGCTTTCAGTTTTGCTCTTAATTCTCTAATGTGATTATTCTCAGTTTTCTTCATATGGGCACTTAGCCAATGAACTTCCCTCATAGCACTCTTTCAAGGTGTCCGATAAGTTCGCATATGTTGTGTCCTCATTCTGGTTGAATTCTAGGAATTTCTCCATTTCTTTCATTATTTCTTCTGAGATCCAGGTGCAATTGTGCATTGTTCAGTTTCTGTGAATTTGTAGGATTTCTGCGAGGTGTGTTGTTGTTGAATTCCAGCTTGAAAGCATGGTGGTCTGATAAAATACAGGGTACTATTCCAGTTTTTGTGTATCTGTTGAGGTTTGTTATACTGCAGTATGTGGTCTATTTTAGGAAAGGTTCCATGTGGAGCAGAGAGAGAAGGTACATTCTTTTGTGTTTGGTTGGAATGTTCTATAGATGACTGCTAAACCCAATTGAGACATAACTTCTGTTAGTTCTTTTGTTTATTTCTTAAGTTTGTGTATGGTGGAAATGTCTAGTGGTGAGATTGGGGTGTTGAATTCTCACACTGTGAGTATGTGAGGTTTTATGTAAACTTTGAGTTTTAGTCGTGCTTCTCTTACAAATGTGGGTGCCTTTGTATTTGGGACATATATGACCAGAATTGAGATTTTGTGCTGATGGGTTTCTCTAAGATGAATAAAATACTTTCATCTGTTTTGATTGATTTTGGTTAAAAATCTAACTTATTAGATATTAGGAGAGACACACCTGCTTGCTTCTTGGGTCCATTTGATTGGAAGTTCTTTTCACTACCCTTTTCGATGGGTTAATGTTTGCTTTTGAAGCTTATCTGTGTTTCTTGTATTCAGCAGAAGGATGGATTCTGTTCTGCTATCCATTCTTTTAGCCTGTGTCATTTTATATGTGATTTAAGACCATTAATGTTGAGGGAAAGTAAGGACCATTGATTGTTAATGCTTGTTTGCTGTAGATATTTTTTGGCCGTGGTATTCTGAATATATTTGCCCTGTTTTTAAGTTGGGCTCTGATGAATTGGGATCATCTATTTCCTATGACTTCATGAACATAGATAACTTCCTTGTGTTGGAGTTTTCTTTGAAGTTTCTGTAGGCCTGGATATGTAGATATGTATTGTGAAAATCTGGCTGGTTCTTTTTCTGTCTATAGTGATTGGGAGTTTTGCTGGCATAGAATCCTGGGTGGTATCCATGAACTTTTGTACACAGCCACATATCCAGGACCTACGGTCCTTGAGAGTTTCCATGGAAAAGTCCAGGTGTAATTTTGACTAGTCTGCCTTTATATGTTACCTGGTCTTTTTCTTTGCTGCTCTTAAAATTCTTTCTTCATTAATATGTTTGATTATATGTGTCGGGGGTTCTTTTCCTTGGTCCAGTTTATTTGTTGTTCGATATGCTTCTTGTATTTTCATGGACATATCCTTTGCAACTTGGGTAAGTTTTTCTTCAATGATTTTGTTGAACATGATTTCTGCCCCTTTGAGCTGGGCTTTTTCAAGTTCTTCTGTACATTTTATTGATAGGGTTGGCCTTTTCACAGTGTCCAACATTTCTTGGGTGCTTTCTGTTAAGGAATTGTTGGAGTTAAGATTTTCTTTGGTCAATGAATCATTTCCTCCTGTTTATCTTCAGTGCCCAAGATTCTCTCTTATATCTCTTGGTTTTGTTGGTTATGCTTGCATCTATAGTTCTTATCATTTGTGCAATTTTTCTATTTCCAGCATTCCCTCAATTTGTGTTTTCTTGATTGTCTCTATTTCAGTTTTCAGGTTTTAAACTGTTGGAATTATTTCCTTCATCAGTTTTTTTCTTACTTTTGTTACTTTAAGAAATTTGTTCACTTTTTCAATTTTTTTGTATGTTTTCCTTTCATTTCTCTAAGGGATTTTCTCATACAATCTCTGAGTGCCTCTGTCATTTTTATGATGATATTTTCTAAGTCCTCCTCTTCTGCTTCATCTGCTTTCATGTCTTCAGATCTAATAGTTGGTGTAGATTCCTAGATTCTGATGACTTCATTGACTTTCTATTGTTAGGGTGTTTTCTTGTATTGTCACCTTACCTTCACTTCTTCCAATGAGTCCATGTGGGATTTCTCTCCTGTTTATGCTACTCCCCCAGTGGGCTTAAGTGTTTCAAGAGTTCGATGTCTGTATCTCTGGGTGGTCCAAACTCTCTAGGAGCTTACCTCTCAGGCAGGGGCCTGGCAATTGGGGTCAATGATCAGGTAGGCAGGGACTCAGTTGTCCAGCATGGATAGTCTGATCTCCGGCAGAGCCTGGCTGTTGGAGTATCAGGCAGAGGCCAGGTGATGGGGTTCAAAGATTATGCAGGAGGGGACTTGATGTGGTTAGTGTGCTCAGAATAGATCCAGGAAGTTCCTGAAGGTGGCAGGATTGTTGGACCTGCTTTGTGGTCCACTGCTCAATGAGAGCAGTGAGACAGTGGCCTAGTTAGGGCACAGGTTGGGGTGAGGGCAGATTCTAGGTGGGTGGTTTTGTCGATCAGAGTTCTAGGAGTGTTCTCCATGGCTACTGGATGTAGGTGGGAGCTACATTCAGGCTACCAGGAAGTTTCAGGGAAGTGTATGTGAGTGATTGGACCTGAACTGGTCCCGATTCACCTCAGCAGATTCCGGTGATGGGAGCAAAGATCAGGTAGGCGGGGACTCAGGGTGGTCCTGCATGGATAGGCATTCTGGGAGAGGCCTGCCACTCCAGCAGAGGTCAGGAGATGGGGGTCACTGGAAGAGGCATGGTGATGGGGGTGAAAAAGATAAGTGCAGATTCTTAACCTGTTTTTAGTTGTGAAGTTATATGCCATCATGCTCTATACATTTGAGATTTTATACATATAGTTTCAAAATCTATTATTTTCTTCAAGCTGGAAGCTCGTGCTTTGGAATGAAACGTCAATGAATTAAAGAGAATAAATGCTCTGATGAGACAAAAGTAAGTATTCATAAGAATACTTTATTTGAAATAGTTTCTTCATTGTGTAATGCTTGTATAAATATAATTTTTAAAAACAATGTAGTAAATTTCATAATGTTATAAAATGTCTGTTCAGTTTTAGTACCATGAAGTTTAATTTGTGTGAAATACTTTTCTTTGGTTAGTTCAGGGACATTTCAAGATGCTTTTACAAGTCACACTATTGAAAGTGTCAGGTAAAAACATTACAGAATGATGAGTGTAGAAAAAAAAACAAGAGTGGGCAAAAGAAAGCATGCCTTTCTGACACTGTGATGCTTTCTTAGAGTACTTCATTCCTAAGTAAATAAAGCTGTTCTATTTCAA